>NC_091864.1:3070303-3373333 GCF_019399895.1 Cardiocondyla obscurior
TACCAGAAGGTACCACAGGTTTCATTACAGACATTTTTGGATTCATATCCAGTGACACTGACTTGCCCACTAGGTTGCCAGGTGTTCCCACTGATCCAACAATAGTCTGGGTTGGCTGAATGCTCTGTATATTACTTTGAACCACACTCTGCACATTCTGTACATTCTGCACATTCTGTTGCATTGTAGTTAAGTTTTGGGCTACAGTTTGTACAATAGTCTCCGATAGGCGTTTATCACCTCCGCTACTCACAGTACTCATCGCAGTGTTCATAGCTGTGCTGTCAAAACAAAGCAAACGATGAATTGATTATACACTGACCGCACGTCGAGCTGTATTAGGAAAGTAATCCACAGTCCACAAAATTATTCGCGAGTCCTTTAAAAGGCAGGCGAGATATCTTTACGCGGGAGTTGACCAGCAAATAGCTCGAGACACATTTTCCTCATGATAGAGTAAGCCATCTGTGTGACGTTACTGCGGGTTGTTGTTTTATGTCAGAAGGGAGCATTGGTCCCGGGAATCAAACAACTTTAGAGGTTACGCCGCCTGGCTGGGCTCTTGCGCGGGAAAGGTCCCAAAAAAGAGTTGCTTTATCGACGATCTTGTGCGCTTCCAGGCGCGGTGGTGATCCACACGTTGAACTCCGGGTTGTTTCTTCATTTCGCTCACCGCGGCTAAGTGCCTCGAGCAGTCCGCAGCGGTCAACTGCCCGCGTAGCGTCGCCGCAAATACGCGCGTTTTACCTGCGTAGACGTAGAGGTCCCGGCCCGGGCCGACGTTGAATCACTCGTAGACCCGCGCACAATAATTCTCGTACATTTCGACTTTGCGGGCACTAGAATCGAGACGCGGCACATACCAGAGTCTGGGCGACAACGCTCCTAGCATCGCTACTCCGACGTTTCACGGCACAGTACGCCAGCACAATGTAGGCTGGCAGGCACCGTGCAGTGCGGAGAGGCGGCCTTTTGACGTGAACAAATGTTCCATTTACTGCGCGGCTCCCATATAGGAATTTTCTTCTCGGTCACTGCTTACAATCTAGAGATAACCAATCAGCGACTGGCTTGCAAAATTGAACCTTTACCTCGATCTAGATAAAATTTAATTTTACTTTACCTTTTATATACTTTTTCATTATTTTAAATTAAAAAAAAAAAAAATTAAGCAAATTAAATTGAGGTTAAAATTGATTTATATTAATTTGAGAAGACGAAACGAAAATTAATTGTTGGCCAATTTTACAGCGGTCACAGAACTCCCTAAGCGACCGGGCTGTCCGGAGTCCGGACGGTCCGGACACTCGCATTGCGTAGCACATGAGGGGCGGGAGGAAAGGGTGCTGCTACGCAACGCGACGTATGCACGCGCGAGCTGATTCAATTAAAATCGTAACAATTAAAATATCAAGACGCACTCGTCATTTAGATATAGATTTTTTAACAGTTTATCAATAGCAAATTTTGTTATCGAATCTGTTGCAATTCACAAGACCAAGAATTTATTATATTATATTTTTTAATTGCTATTTAAACTTGGAAATCTTCACTTTGAGATACCAATCTAACATCAAATTGATTTGTTTTGCTGCTGACTAAATTAATTATAATTAATGGCTAAACGAAATTAAATAATAATTTGCATTATATTCACAACTTCGTGATACATATAGAGAACATGTGTAAAGAAATTCCTTAGATTTCAATTTGTCTACATATATTTGACGAATACAGACTTTCCAGAATCGTATTTCATATCTTTTTTTTCTTTCTTTCTCTTGAAATCGAAAACCAAGAGTGCTTTATATTTACAGAAATTCTCAACTTTTACATCTTTACACGGCAGTATTAATTAACGATTGACATAATTACAATTAAATAAGAGAACAAATATGCGGACGTAATGTATATTTGTTCAACGATTTACACAATCGATATAAAAATTTGTCGATATTAGCACCAAGCTCGGGAACAGCGAATGTCATTCGTTGGAGGAACGAAGATAAAACTAAAATTATGCGAAATAATTTATGTATACGTATTTGTATGTCGCTACATCGTAGTTTATGTTACATGCATGGAATAGGTCTCTCGTTTTCGACGCATTACAATTTTCTGCGTCAATGGCCTTCGCAAAAAATTCCGTCTTTAAAAACGGACGTGCACTTTGCCACCTGACATCGACGAGTACTGTTTAAAGATCAAATATTTATATGTATAAACATTCGCGTGATCGTTGGAATTTAGACTGTTAAATCAGTAATGCATTAATTATTATTATTTTTTTTTTTTTTTCCAAATACGTTCAATCACTATCGGTAATATTCAATTTTTATTTAGTTGTTCGATTATTTGTGTCGTTATTATTAAAAAGAAAGTTTTAATTTTATACCAATAAATATATGTAACGTTACATCATAAATTTGCACGTTTATCGATATAAAGATACGTTAATCAAACAATATTTCGTCGATGGTATTGATGGATACTCTTAAAAGACATATTCATACGTAGCGATTGAAGATAGGTATTATATTATATAACTTAATCTCTTAATACTGGATCTCACAGAGTCCTGCTGTAGAGCTAATAATAATAATTTATGTCTTCGCGAATAATCTTGCGCAGTTCTTTGTATTAAAAATCTTCACGAGGTGTATTAAAGAGAAAAATTACTGCGACACATGTATAACGATAACATTAATAACTCGTCCGTCTTTCATATTTTATCCATATCTTTCAGTCATATTAGTTCTGTAAAACAGACTTCTTCAAAGCTGTATTCTACTCGTTTTATTCTCTTTTTCTTTTCTCCGTCCATCCAGAAGGTTACACGAAGAGTCAAATAAATTTATGAAATATTATTCTTGACGAGAATATATTAATACACGAGGTTATTACTGTGATTATTACTTTCAGATGTTCATGAAACTCGTTAACGATTGAATACATATTCTCGGTAGAATTATTTTTAATATATTAGCGATCTATAATTTCTCTTTTTTTCTGCTATCTATGAAATTGCAGGTATCTCAAAGTTCACGCTGAGATTTTCGGATTGAGCTAATTTAACGATAGTCGACAATTTTACCGCGACCCGAGCGGCTTCATCGAGATCGTCGATGGGTACAATTTTTAAACCTGCATTTGCGATCAAAGCCTTTGCTTCATCCACGTTAGTTCCCTAAAAAGCAAGAGCATATAGTTTTGAACAATTTCATAATTAATCACAATTTATTTGCAAAACAAAATGCAAAAGTTTACCTGCAATCTTACGACGACGGGAATTTTTAAACTTAATTCTTTAGTTGCGGCAATAATACCTTCTGCTATAACGTCGCATCTCATAATACCGCCAAAAATATTAACTAAAAGTGCATGAACCTGAAAGAATACATTTAATTAAATCATAAATAACATAAAAGCCAAAATCACGATTTTGTACACTCACTCGTGGATCAGAAGTAATGATTTTAAATGCTTCTTTCACCGCCGAAGTCGACGCGCCACCGCCAACGTCGAGGAAATTAGCCGGTTCGCCACCGTGCAATTTTATAATATCCATCGTAGCCATAGCTAAACCAGCTCCGTTTACCATGCAACCTATATTCCCATCAAGCGCAATGTAATTTAAATCGAATTTTGCTGCTTCGACTTCTTTCGGATCTTCTTGAGTCCAATCTCTCAGGCTGAAAAGCTCCTTTTGCCTAAACTCAGCGTTGTCGTCAAATCGGCATTTGCAATCCAAAGCGAAATCTATAAAACAATAATATAGACCTCGTAAAAACCAACCATTTTTTAACAAAATGTTATGAAAAGAAAGACGAGACGAAATTACAATTTCCATTGATGTCTTCGGCGAGAGGGTTTACTTCTAAAAGAAGCGCGTCCTTTTTGAGAAACATTTGATAAAGATTTATAATTATATTAGAAATATAATCCTTGACGTTATCCAGGCCGAGTTTTGTTACTATGCGTTCCGCTTGTTCCTTCGTAATTCCTTTATTGATATCGATAGGTTCGTACATGATGGCGCTAGGATTTGTAGCCGCGACTTCCTCAATGTTCACTCCACCTTGGCTAGAAGCTATTATGACGGGACCCTGAAATTAAAAAGCGTCCATTAGAAATTTATCTTTTAAAGTTACGTCGCCATCGAAGACGTTTCGTTAACTTACACCAAAGGCTCTTTCCATCATGACGGCAAGGTAGTACTCTTTACGAGGAAACATGCGTTGTGTGACCATCACGGCATTGCATATCCTACCGCCCTCGCCCGTTTGTTTTGTGATCAGTAGTTTCCCGAGCATCTGACCCGCCAACGACTTGGCCTCCTCCGGACTATAAGCAACGATGATAAGCAATATTTCAGGACCCGTCTCGAATACGCGTTGCATGCAATGTTATCGAAAGGTCCGTAATTACGTTTCACACATCTTCACTCCACTGACGCTCGTTCCCTTGAAGTGTCCCTTTCCTCTGCCGCCGGCGAGAACCTGGGCCTTTAGGACGAGATCTTTCGTTTTCAGGTCGGCGGCAAGTTTAGCTGCTTCGTCGGCAGTCTTGGCAACGCCAAACTTGGGTGTCGGTACGCCGGCTTCATTGAGCAAACTATAGCTAATGTGTTCGTGTACATTCAGATTCCTGGCTGGTTGTTTCACTAAGCTCGTCTTGCATGCCAATATCTGAAAAGGGATATGATGTAATCAGGTCCGGTGATAATTCATGTTGTTGTTTCGTTCAGATTACAATTATGGCAGGCACTCCTAGCTCTAGCGTCATTATGGTGATAAAATGTATGCCAAAGTTTACATTGTGTACATTGATCCAGGATACAGAAAGATAAAAGTTATTAACGATGTCAATAAAACAAGATAACATTAATCAATATGTGCAAATTACTATGTCACTATAAATCATATAACGGTTAAATATAAGTCTATGCTCGAAGGTCGAGTGGCATTGAAAGCTAAACCTATATGCTGCATCGCAGCTTCACATTGCGTTTTGGCAATGACCTGTTGTATACAGTAAAGTAAATTGTGTAATATTGAATGGCACATTTTGTTATCAGTTTTATTGCTGATATTTTAAACGCAAACAGGTTCGATAGCAACTTTGAAGCCAAGTTTCAAACAGCTATTTGTAAAATTAATTATTATTATAAAATATAATTTTTCGGACAATTTTACATTTTCTAAAACTACAGATGGAAAATCTTACAAAATAAGCGCATAGGTTTCGATGACCCTAGTGTTAGGAAAAAAAAAAAAAAAACAAAAAACATACGACTTTTTTAAATCGGAGGCTCCTATTACAAACTCGCGCGTCACCGACTTTGACAACTGGAACACGTGCGTCGTCGGGGCGCGCCCCGCACTTTGCCTACTCCTCAAGGCCGCGTTTCTCATCGCTGAAAATAAACTTGCGTTCCTGGCGAGAATAAGAGACGAGATCGCGAATCGATCAATGGCGCGGACGCGCTAAAAACGTCATCCATTTTCACGTACGATTTATACCGAGCGCAAACGACTCCGGTCGGCGTAAAACAATTATCGTTCCAAGGGAAGCGAACATAATCGTGCCGGTATCGAGGTGTCCCTCGCGCAGGCAGATCGCTCGGTCGTTCAATTCAATTCGATTGAAACGCGGTAGGCGAACAGGGTCCGCCAGTGGGAAACGCCGAGGGGACAGCGCGACGGTCGGTACTCCGATAAATTGCGTAACTGTCACGCCGATCTTCCGGAGGGCAAATTCCCGCAACGAGATTCTCGGCTTCGAATCGCACGCGACCCTGGCGCTCGATTTAGCAGACTACAGCTGTCCAATATGGCGATCGGCGACCTTCATTCCGTCTCGCTCGCACCCACTTGTTCCCTCTTTCTCTCTCTTTTTCTTTTTTTTTTTTTTTTCCTCTCCTCCTTTCTCCGTTCCTCGCGGTCGATTTGGAGCGGATTTTGAACACTCGGCGTGCTCGTTCGAAGCGGCGGGATTAACGCGCGCGTGGAAACACCCGTCGGCTTGACGTACCTTGGGGCCGCTCAGTCGGCCGAGATTCTCCGCGAGTGTGACCGCCCGCGACAACATGGTAGCCATCTTTGCCTGAACGACGGCCGTGGACTGCCAGGCGACGTCGGCGACGAGCCTCGCCGTCCTCCCCCTCGTGGTCTCCCACCCAAGCTTGACGTTTTTCACGCGCGATATATAACATGACGCCAAAGTGTTTCACGCGTAACTCGCGCCAACTCACGCGGTCCTCGTCAGGTTGAGTGCGTGATTATGCGTGTTTCGAGACGCGGATTATATTATGCCACTTGTCATTAATTAATTCTAATACGGCTCCCTGTTTGAATCCTCGTTTGAATTTTTTATTTGGAATTAATTAGAAAGACTTGGTCCTTCTGCGCGTTTCAACTCTTTCGTTTACGTTTCTTCTGTTCTTTTTGCAATTATAAATCTGATTTTGTATTTGATAAAATGTAATAACGCGAGCGCACGAAGTAGAAGAGACTTTAAATTATATTTGTATTGTTTTGTTAACTTTTGGATAAAGAATTAATTTTTAATTTATGTTACTTTGCTAATGTTAGGTAGAGATTTTTTTTTTTAATGTTTTGTTAAAGTATTGAAAGATAAAATTAAAAATAACGAAAATATACATCGAGATAATGCTTCTAACTCTAAACAACTTTTCAAATTAATTTAATTATCAATTAATCAATAAATAATTAATTAACATTGACGAGTAAAAACGTTTCCGCTAGAAAGGAAGCCAGAAAAACTACGCGCTCGTACCTCACCTCTTTTATCTATAATTAAATTACCACGCTGTAATATTCTTAAAATCGTCGGCATTTTGCCACCGCGTACATTCGTATGCAATAGAAAAATCAATCGTACAAGTCTTCTACATATACACATGTATAAAAAGGTGTATTCTGCCTAAACAAGTACAAAGTATATTTTATAAACTTTTTTCCGTAAAGTCGTTAGTTTTTTGCCTTTTCCGAATTCTTCGTCGGTGATTTTACAGTAAAAGTAATATCTAAATCCGAGGATTTTGCGATATTTATCATCGATGCTAATTTGACAGACGTCTCAGCTGCTCGAGCGAAATCTTCCACGCAAATTACCTTCACCTTGGCGTCTGATATCAATTGCTTAGCTTTATCGACATTGGTACCCTGCAAAAAGAAAACAGGCATATTGTTAAAAGAAGAAAAAAAAAAAGGGAAAAAGTAAAATAATAATTAATTAATGTAATTTAAAAGTAATTACCTGTAATCGCACGATTATAGGTATTTTCAAATCCAATTGTTTAGTAGCATCTATAATTCCTTGAGCGATTATATCGCATCTCATTATGCCACCGAAAATATTCACTAAAATAGCTTCTACCTAAAATAACATTTATATATTAATCCTTCGCCTTAATTTGACCGACTGTTTTCTTTTTACAAATAATTACATTTGGGTCCGAGGATATTATTTTAAAGCCTTCAGTCACTGTCTGAGTTGTAGCGGTGCCACCGACGTCTAAGAAATTAGCTGGTTTACCACCGTACAGTTTTATAATATCCATAGTGGCCATTGCTAGACCAGCCCCGTTCACCATACAACCGATATTCCCGTCGAGAGCTATATAATTCAAATTATATTTCTCCGCCTCGACTTCTTTCATGTCCATCTGGGTCGTGTCCCTCAAGGCAAACAGTTCCTTCTGCCGGAAATCGGCGCTATCGTCAAATTTACATTTGCAATCCAGAGCGTAATCTGCAGCAAAAAAAAAATATACAAGAGTATAACATGTTATTCAGTTTTATTATCGAAACGCTACTATGCGCTTTTGTTTCTTGTATCTTATCTCATTCGTTGTCGGCGTACATACATTCGCCGCAAATGTCTTCCGCGAACGGGTTGATCTCGAGCAGCAACGCATCCTTTTCAACGAACAATGCGTAGAGATTCGTAGCAACGAGCGATGCGATCTCCTTGCTGTGTCCCGTAAGTTCCAGCTTATCAGCGATGCTGTTCGCTTGCGCGGGTGTTAAACCTTTACTTATATCAATCGGCACGTACGCTATAGCTTTAGGATTCGTTGCGGCGACGTCTTCGATATTTACTCCGCCTTGTTTGGAAACGATCATCACAGGTCCCTTAAAAAGCCAGAGCGAATTTAGACAGAGTTATTCCACTTTGAAATAGTCACAGAAGTCATTATGTAGTCATACTCACATTGAAAGTACGCTCCAACATCACCGCCATGTAATACTCTTTACGTGGAAACATACGTGCTGTTACCATCACCGAATTGCATATTTTTCCAGTCGCACTTGTTTGTTTAGTCACAAGTACCTTGCCGATCATACTACTTGCCAATTCCTTCACCTGCTCCACTCTGTTACGAAAGAAATTATCGTTTCTTTTTTTTTTTTTTTTTTAATTTTTCCTTATTTCTACTATAAACTACAACTTTATCACGTACTCACGTGTCACACATTTCAACACCGCTGACATTAGTATCCTTAAATTGTCCCTTTCCTCTACCCCCAGCTAGAACTTGCGCTTTCAGAACGATATCCTTTGCATTCAGATTTTTGGCCAGACTAACAGCTTCGTCTGGAGTCTTTGCCACCCAAAAAGGTGGAGTAGGAATACCAGCTTCCTTCAACAAACCGTAAGCCATATGCTCGTGCACTTCTAGATTTCGTATTAGTTGCTTGCTGACCGAAGTCTTATGCAGCAACAACTGCAAAAAAAAAAAAAAAAAGAAAAAGAATAAAACAAAGTGTCTTGTATAAATGTATTCATATAATAAGTATATCATGACTTTATATGGAAGTAATTCAATCCCTTCGTGTAACACGAGTAACTTATCTTCTGAAATAGATATATCTTCATTACCTGTTTGTTTATTCTTCGCGCGCATGTTCCTACTAGGGATATCATGAACGACATGATGATAACAGCTCAATTTGAATATACCACGTATAATGTTTATTGCAATACATGCATCATCACTGGCGACGTCCACAATCCCTGTAAAATTACCAATAAGTTAAACATTTCATTTACAATTCTGATAATTACATTACACGAATCTTAAATTACTTACAAGACACTTATGAACGCATTCCGTTCGCATCCGTCATCACGACTGGCACTGAACCGAGTAGGCGATGAGCGCATTATTTTGCTTACTTCTTTTTTTATTATAAATGGTGATAAGTACCACAGCAATTTATACTCGGACGATACTTTATTTGCCACTACGATATGTGCTCGTGTTAAAAATATATATATTCTCCACGTTTTTCGAATAGATTTCTGCAAGTGCGTCAGCATTCAGCATTTAGTTATCGCAATTAAATTAAAAAACGAGTCGAACATTATTTTGAAGTATCCAGTATGTATTTTTATCATATTAACATACATTTCTGCAAATTGAATCATGAGACTCGAAATAAAAATGCAAACGTTTTTACTTTTTATATTTTAAAGATTATCTAAAGTGCAACATCAATTTAAAAAGATCGATAATTCGTCGTTGAAGTTTGTGTATTTATCAGATCAGAATAAAAAGTTTATTTGAAAAGTACGCGTTTTTTTTTGTTTTATACATTAATATGTAATATGTAATTATGTTAATTTTCTTTCACACTAGTGTTAACATTGTTCTAAAAATTGTTACATTTAAACAATTTCTTTCGCTTTAAATTTTTCATGTAATGAAACAATTCTGAAGATTTTATACAAAGTTATTGCACGTAGATGAAGAAATGAAATTTCTACCACTAATTGTATGAGACAAATAAGAACCACTCTTATTCTAATCACGCATACTACCATATATTCCAGATGAAAGTGCGGTAACTATTATGACATCCTCTAAAATTAGTTTGTACATTAACGTTGTAAATATAAAGAAGCGTTATTTGCAGTAAATTTAATTGCAAACTCACAGCTGCATTAAATGAAACGATATTTATAAAGACACTAGGCTAATTGACACATAATAATTTGATGATAATAATATTCGCGTACTTAATAAAAGAAAAATGAATATATAATATTTTGACTACAATGTTAAAAAAAAAAAACAAAAAAAAATTATTTATTTCTAGTATTATAGATAAATTCATTATAATTAACAGATCATGAATAATAATAGTCGAATTTGCGACGTTGCTACTGATAGGCTAAAAATCGATCGTTAAGAGTTCGCCCTGTAACGCCGAGATTTCTTGACAGGCTGTACATAATTTCGCTAAAACTACGATCATCGACGTCTCCGCTGGAATCAGATGCAGCCGTATTATGTGTATTACGTGAGCGTGATCGTGATCTTGATCTCGAGCGTTGTCGGCTGAATAATGGTGCACGGTTCTGCAACTTTAATAAACGTGTCAACTGTCGTTCAAGATGACTATTAAATAATTAGAATATATATGTATGCATATTGGAAATGTTTTAAGCAGAAGATATATACCATATTTAAACTCTGTACGTTTTGCCTAAACGGTGATCGTCCTCTGGGCAATTGCCGCGGGTTAACAACAGCTGCGGGTGTTCGGTTTTGCGCAATAGTGAGTGGTCGCGGACGTGTAGAAGTAGGTATATAATCACTTCCCAACGTGCACATGAAATTGACGTTCGGGGTAGAAGTCAAACGGGCGGAACTGCAACACATTACATTTTAAGCATCTAATCGCTCATAGAAAAGAAATTAATTCCCGTTTTTAATGTCATCGAATTTATGATTTTATGTGTAAAGATACAAAAAAAAAACTCTTGGATAGAAGAATGCAAAAATATTAAATTTGAAATACTAAAAGTACTGAGCTTGTATATAAATCTACGAAAGATTAATACATTTTTCATTAGTCAATTGTATAAAGAATAGCCAATCTAAATCAAATTAATTTGATGTGAAAAATGTAGCAAATATAACAAAATGTCATCTACTTTATTCGCATTAATTTCTGTTCAAATTGCGCCCGTCTCTGTGCACGAGCAATCTGATCGGATCGTAGTCCACCAGTAGTAAAGCGGCGTTGTGACGTTAGTATCTGTTGCCTTCCCAAAGTTCTTGGCTGTATCGAAAGTAAGCTGGTTTTTTGGTTGGTCTGGGCCATCTGCAACAATTTACACATGCGTTAGTACTTCACAAATTATTTTCACACTAGACTATTCGCCGTGTACGAGTCGTAGAGTGTTCAACTTACTCGAAATTGATTCTGCAAATTCAGTCTTTGATTCTGCCTCTGCAGCAACAGCTGTTTAGCTCGTTTCACGCGATTTCGATAGGCAATCTGAGCAGGGCTTTGGTATCCCAAGCGATTGTGAACAGAATTTGGATCTCGCAGATTGGGTAAACTGCTTGTTCGCTTTAGCGGGCTCTTATTGTTCGTGAAAAAGCCGCTCTGATTAAAGTTCAGGTTCGTGCGGCTGCGGCTGCGAGCCAAACCGAAAGACCTGTTGCCTCTACCACGGCGAACGTTGTACGCGCCTCCTCTTGCACTATTCGCTTTTTGATTCAAGCTCAAAGTGCTGCGTGATCTTGTGAGATTGCCATTCCTCTTGAAGCGATTCCGAGCGAAATTACCGCGCATGTTATTAGCGGTGTTCGCATTGCGTAGCCAAGTTTGTTGCGGTTTCTTCAGGATGGGACCGACATTACGCTTGATTCTCGCACCTCTTCCTCTAAATCCACCTCGGCCTCGTACAGTACCGCGATTGCGCTTAGCGCCAGTCTTTCCGTTGGTCGCTGCACTCTTTTTCTTTTTCTCCATCTTTATGATTTCATCTTAAAAGAAAGAAAACGCGCAACATTTAATGAACGTACGGCATGGCAAACGTACGATATGGTGGAATCTAATATCTTTGCAAATTTTGTAAGTCGAGACACTTAAGGCTAGATCTTGGCACAGACATGATTCCAGCATTGGGTGCAATTTCTCAATAAAATATTTATCCTTTACAATTATTAGAATAAATTGTTTCGGCATTCTACCGAGAAAATTGCTGAAAAGCAATATCATCGTGCTTGTAATCCCAAAGATCTTTGCCTGCAAAGACATTCTTGTAAGGAGTGCAATTTTTTTTGCAGATATATCCTTATACTGTAGCATATATTTTTCATTTTTTTTTAACAGAACTAAAAGTGAAAACAGTTCATTAAATTAATAAATAATCGTTTTTAAAAATTTTTTCAAAATTTATACGACATAAATAATATTTAATTTAATAGGAACCAAGGGACAATCAATATTGTACGATAAAAGCTCTAAAGTATATCAATTTTTCTAAATATAATAACATTTAATAATTTAATAAGAAACCAAATCTAGTTATAAATTAAAATAAAATCAAACATTTCTTTGTGTAATCGACTTTCCAAATACTTTTTAAAAAAAAACAAACAAATTTAATATATGCAATATAAATGTTTGGATTGAATTTTTGTCTTTTGAAAGATGCTGGCTGGGTTCATGTTTCTCTTTTAATGTTACACCACTTCTCTAGAAGTTTTACATCGCACTCCTTGCGAATTCTCTCTCTGCCTTCTTCCTTTCGTCACAGTCACGAGACTTGTGCCAGTTAGCGATTCCTCCCGTAACGAAGCTTTTCGTTCAACTGTTAGCCGTACTATCTTTCAATATTACATTTCAGAAGACTTTTAAAGTCCAAACAAATAATGCTGTGCTGATATACAAATAATACACAAACGTCCTTCCCCCAAGATCGCTTGCGAGCAATTATATAATAGCGACAAAATTTCATCGCTTGAAACGTTATTAAAACCAGCTCGCCATAGAGTACCTGCATTTTTCGAGTTGCCAATAAACATTATACCAATGCATTAACAGTAAACTGTATATCGATTTAGAGTAGTGCCTCAAGAAGATGAGATTTAATTCACGTTTGATTTCACCAAATTAAATTCTTCTCGCTCATTGTATGTGGAAACAAAACAAAAGTGAAATTAATCATCTTTTTTGGGCGAGCCTTTGTTACGAGAATTTTTGCGATAAGAGAATTATGTCGTACCACGAAAAAGGCTCTTCTGGTATACTTTGCTTCTGCTCGGCAGTATAAGCTGCTTGCAATGCACGAGATAAAAATACAAGATTATGCAAGCTCCGCGCGCTTGTCCCACGCGTGAAGAGAGTAGATTTTTCGTGAGGGATGAGTCATGCCTGTGGCACGCTTGGCACAACCTCCCGAAATGTTCCTCAATATCCAAAGCTGTTTTAGTCATCTCTTTCGATCGCCTATTTCTTAAAATATCAAGGCGAAGCTATGTTCGAAACGCTTCAATTTTTATTCTGATAATTATTAATAGTAATCGATCATTAGGAAAATTAGCATATGACGATAGATCACAATCGTATAATAAGCATTGCGTCAGCCGTATCAGCAGCAGCGTATTCACGATCCCGTAGTTAAAAAAAACTGCCTCGATTTCCCTTCCTTAACTGGATTGCCGTGATCGCTGCAAAGATTTGTCGTTGAAAGTCAAAGTCGATTTTTTCGAGATGTTATTTAAAAATCGCCTTTCAAGCGATCGGATATCAATACGTGGCAATTAATTTTGATTTTAAAGGAAAACCAATCGTACGTACACGACGAGCATTAGCAATCACGATGAAATAACTTCATTTCTGCAACATAAGAAATATTGGGTACAAAATAGTGATTTATCAATCACGTCTTGGACGAGTTGTTGAATTTGATTTTCCAGTACTTTGCTCACATTTTTTTTATTTTTCGGGCGTTGTACTGATTCGCAAGTCGAGGTAAATAGTTGCAATCGCAAAATATGTTTCAGAAAATGTTCTGTATATCTTGGTATAAATTTTTTGATCTCTTCTTGATATTTTGCCCGCGTTTCCTGAGTTGATATATCTTTGTTTCTAATGTCTTCTTGAAACAAACATTGGCAACTTTGGAACAATTTTTTTTTTAATTCGAACAATACTCTGTATAATACCCTGGCATTGGCTTTAGACTATATCCTGGTAATTGCATTTTTCGGACACTAGTTTTTTTTTCCCCAAACTTAGCAACTCCGACCGCGAAATGTAATTATTTGAGCCCAATATAGATTCCGTGGATAAAAATCTGCCAGCAGAATCATCCACGCTACTGCGACCCAGGTTTCGATTGATCTGCTTTTATGTTCTCCTCTTTCCAACGATAATAAATATACGATCGTGAGGTGGATTCGTTCAGGATAAGATATACAGCTACTTCCAACGTATTCTATTCAGTTATTCCTTCCTCCAATTTTTCAGCTGAAAGAGGAATCGCGATAACGAAACGGTCGGCAAAGCAACATGGAAATATACGTGAAAAGGAAACCTCGTGGATTTTGCCCTCTCTTCAATTTCTTATTCTTGAAGGCCGTTTTTTTATTTCCCTCGCCCGCAATTTCGAGGAACAAGCATAACGACGAGCGTGCTATCGAAGTAGATTGATCGATCGGTGCTCCCACATAAAAGATTATCCCGTATCGCCGTATTCCCGATGTTGCTCTTCGTCGGGGAGAGACTTACGGGGGGAAGAAGGGGAAAGACGCCTTCCGTACGTAAGAGTCCGAGGAAACAAATGCAGGTACTCTACGCAACACATGTATGCAAGCATACCAGGGAACATATGTTGCGACGCACGTCGACGCCATCTTGTCGATCCGTCGGCCGACGTGGGGGAGGACGCGATGCATCCGCGGGTTCTCACCCGGGATTATTGGCAAAATGTTAGACCGTCGGGTCTCTGACGACTTACCGAGCGACATGTTCACTTTAGCATCGATTTCTGACATTCTTTCTTTCGGATTTGAGCTCTCGCTTTCGGTTCCTATTTACGTTTCTTTCTTTCTCTCTCTCTCTCTCTCTCTCTCTCTCTCTCTCTCTCTTTCTTTCACTCTTTTTATATATCTTTCTCCGAGACTTCTTGTGCCAAGATCTTGCGCTTCTTCACCATCCGACGACGTGTTGTTCGTTCAACTGGTTTAATTGATCTTCACGATGCGCGAACTTAAATTTTTAACAACTCGAAATAGTAGAACGATCGGAACTGACTCTAATGGACTCCAACGAGGTAAACTGAATTCTAAACTATTTCCGAGTGCAGCCTGTGCAGCCGTAAGTGTCGGAAACGGACGCGAGGGGCGCCGATGACACACGTGTTGAATCAGAAACGCTGATTGGCTAAGTTTACTAAACCTCATATCGGTTTTCTTCCTCTGATTAGTTAATCTGTAGCATGACGAACGAATAAAATCTCGGTTAATCACGTCGTGAATGCGCGGCATTTTCGTATCAATTTCTATTTATTTCTGTTAATCAATCGGAATATTCATTTTTTGTTTCAGTTCTAAAAATGAGAAAAGATATAATGATCTACATTAAAATTAATCTTAACATTATCAAGAACAAGCATGTTAAATATTTTTATTACAATTTATATAATTTTGTGTTTTAAATTATATGTCGGGTAGGTATATGTACGTATGTACAAAATTTCTCGTGATATATATACACGATCTTTGTGCGTTAAAATGTATTAAATAAATTTCATCCATTTCTAAACATACATATGCACTACTAGTTATATAACACCTATAATAAATTAAATATTGAACTTATTCGACTTACAATATCATCAGCACAGAACGGAAGATGCGTGATTGAAATAATTTAAAATATTAAAAAATATATTACATTATACAGTCAATGCTTGATATAATACTGCTTATTCCATCTGTAATATCTCGTCTATATCTGAATCTAAATCAGAATATTTTATTTCATTTTTACGTTGAGAAATGACAAGATTTTTATCCTTCAGAGTTCGAGGCGCAGGCTGCGGAAGTATAGTGCCTTTCGTTTTCGGACTTGTAAAATTCTGCAGAGAACTATCTAAATTCGGGCTCATGAGATTAGTCGAATTCAATAACTGATTTCCCGCATTATAATTTGTAAGATCTTGTGAGCTCATATTAAGTCGAAAGATTGTCTCAACTGATCCTACAGGTGGCTTCCTTGCTATACTCAACTGAAAAATAATTTGTAACAATATTTTTTCAACAATATGTTAATTACACATAGAGTACAGCCTTACGATCTTACTTGTTCCTGTATCCTTTTAGATATTTCTGCGATTTTGTCGCTTTGCGCAGTTTTTAAGACAATATTGCCTGTGCTCATAGATTTTTCTTTTTGCAATGCATATTCTCCTCTCTCAGCAAAGCTTAAAAAAATAATGTACATTAACACATAGTATATACTTTTACATTAGAGATAAAAAACAAATTACAATGAAATCTTTAATACCTTGAAATACTCCAGTCATCCCTGTTTATTTGATTTTTTCTTTCGTTATCTGGTACTTCTGTATCATCGTTCTTCTTCTCGTCTAAGTCGAATAAAACTTTTTTCTTTACTAAATTACTAACTGAACCACTCGTTAATTTTAAAACACTTCTATTCTTCGGAGAAAAAACTAAATCGTCTTGCTGTAGAATCGTATTATCCGAATCATTATTTTCAGAAAATTTCGGCATTACTATTCGTTTTCTGCTAATGGGAGAATTCACTTTACGCGCGTTGGTATCCGATACAGTTATCTTCATAGGTGATATCTGTTTTATATCTTCCTGAGATTCAATAGAGCTCGCGGAGGAAATACTTTGAATTAATTTTGGATATGTTGAAACCGCCTTCGGACTACCGTGAGTGTCCGCTCTATTTTTTTTCAATGGTGATTCGCGTGCATTTTCGTATACCTCGTCGTCTTTATATTTTTTAGGAAGAAGCTCGATCTTTTGTTTTAAACGTAATTTTAATGGCGTCGTGTTCTCCGTTTTTTGAACAGATGTATATTCACCTAAAAAGCACAAAAAATTATATATTAACAATTTAAAATCTGCTAAAAACTTATTAGAAAATTACAAAATAACATAAATATAAAATATACATTTAAGAAAATATGTAGCTACCATTGTCTTTGCTAAATGCTTTCCAAGCTTTCGATTTAACGTGAGTAACCAGTTTATCCAACGGAGAACTTTTTGTGAGCGTAGAATATTTTGTTTCTGTATGATTTGCCGATATCCTTTGAAGAACATCTTCGAGTATTTTTTGTTTAATTTGATTGTAACGAATTAATTTTTTTGCACTGATATTTTGCTGATGCTTTACAATCTCCATCTTTTGCTTATACGTTGCCATAGGTATTCCTTGCCATTCTGGATCGATTCCTAATTCTCTAAGCCGGTTATCGAACATATTTCGTGCATCTTCCTGTATCGACATTTTCCTGACGTTAGAATGCTTAACTGCAGAAGTTTCATATTTCTTTATTAAATCATCATCCGTTGTAACATTCTCGCTATCAGTACCCGATTCTGACATCGATGACAAAGAACCTGATTCTGTTACAGAGCTTACGCTATGCTTTTTTAAAAATTCAGATTTCTTATTAGTTTTTATATTGTCGGTATGTAACATTTCTTTTTTCTGCCTGACATCTATATACTTTTTATTTGTGCGATTATTTACTTCATTTATATCATTCAAAATATCATGCCTTGCATTGTTTTTCGTTTTCTTAACTTCTGGTGTGTCTAATTTTTTCAAACTAGGCTTTGCAGTTACATGTTCTGCAATTCGGGTGTCAGTAATAACTTTCTTATTACTTTTACTTTTTACAGTATTATCTTTAATAGGTACATGTTGGGACGTTTGTGCCATAACTGACATTAATTTGCCTTTGTATTCTTGACTAGATTCACTACCAATATCTTCAATAACCATTTCGGCATCTTCAGTATTATCGAAACTTTTGTAAGGTTTTTTTTCATTGTAATTGTTATCTTTTACTGTTAGTAAAGGAGATTTATAAAATTCTGTCATGTTCTTTCCTTTAATTTTGTAATTAATCTGCGTTTGTGAGTTACTGATTTCTCGTGATAAATTATTTAGTTGCTCTCTTTGTTCTACTAACATATTCGATTGATCGACGGACTGTTTCTCTAAGTCCTGTACTTTAGACGCATACTCAAACTTTATACGATCAGCTATTTGCTGAGTTGCTTTCAATTCTGTAGTTAGTTTCTCAATATCGCGGTGATGTTGGACTTCCATGTTTTCTATTTTTGCTTTCCAATAATCCTCCTGTGTTTCTAATTTGATTTGCATATTTTCTATACCTGGCGTTAACTAATAACAAATAAAATAACGTAATTTAATATTATTAGTAAAAATAACAATACAGTAGAGATAAACTATCTTACTCGTTCAAGAAGTTGATTTCTTAAAGTTTCGATCTCTTTTTCTTGTTGACTGATTAAAGTCTTCACATTTGTCTCCAAAATACTCTCATTTACAACATGATTCTTTTCCTTTAATGCCTGCAAAAAGATTTTAAGTATTTTGTAAAATATTCAAAAAATAATATTATTTAATCATTAGCTTACAAGTATCTCGTCAAACAACATGCTTTTCAAACTTCCAATATCTTCTTGACGTCTTCTTTGTTCCTGAAGTCTATCTATTTTATCAATATCATATTCATTTGTACTTATGTTTCTTCCATAATCTTTTCCTGTGTTATCCAACAATTTATCAGACTCGTTTCTTATCACCCTTTCAGTTTGATTCAGTCTTTCTTTCAATGTTTTTATTTCATTGTGTAATTTTTCCGTTTCCGCACGATAATGATCATGCACAGGAGAAGTTACTATACCTGTATTTGATATGTATGAATGTTTACGTGCTATGTGAGCATTTACAAATATAGCACGTACAAATGTTTTTGGGCAATGTGGACACTAAAAAATAAAAATGTAATTAAATTATTTATAAGTATCATAACTCCTAATTTTAATTTATAATTTTTAGCTAATTAGAAGTCAATTTATTACCAATTAGCATCTTATCTTGAATAAACAAATTCATCAAAATAATTTACCTTGTAAACTTCCCCATTGGAGATTTCACCAACACTAGTTTCAATCAATTTACGCTTCTCCTTTGATTTTTCTTTTAAATTCTTTACAGTGTCTTCCAAAGCACTAATTTCTTTCTTCATACTAACATTCTGCTCTATCTTCTGCCTTAGCTCATCTTTTAATATTATTACACTGTGATCCAGGTACTGTTTGCAATATAATAAATACTCCACTGATAGTTGTGCAAGTCTGAACAGCTTAACAAAGTTAGGGTCTAAGATCTTGACATCATATTCACTCTCCAAGCAATAATCTATTACATTATTAATATTCTGATCTATAATTGAAAAATCTCTTTCCCTTATAACTCTGTCTATATCTATAGCGCCTGAAATTAAAGTAAAAAGTTACAGATTGTCAACATCTTACAATAATTATTTCATTACTTTAATTATGTATACAATATATATTTTCCAACATACCTATGCGATTCCAGTCAACTCGTATTCTAGACCCGTGCATGTTGAAGTAAAATCCCGATTCTCTGGCGAGCTTCGGAAAATCGTGGCACCAATTTGTCCCGATGCGAAAAGAGAATGCCATTATTTATTTACAATATTACCTCTTGCACAAGTTGAGAGATCTCAAATAAAGATCATTCGCATTTCAATCGTTCGCTCACATATTTACAAATCGCACGTAAGTCGCACATAATTACTACATTATTCCCCACGCGTAATTCATTTGCAATTGCAATTTGCAAACGAGATAAAAACGGCAGGTGTCAAAGTTGGTGTAAATATAAACAGAGTTTAGCGTCGGTCGCAAACGCCATCTACCAGATTTCTCGATTACGTCGTCGCAGTTTGAACGGAGGCAAATTGATCAGAAAGTGGTAACGTAAAGCAGATTTCTTCAAGTGGGCGCAAAGCAGAGCCCAACTCGGAATCGCGGCTTCCACGCGTACACCGAAGAGCAGATATGGCATTTTTTTGCGACGACAGCGGCTAGCGTACGTAATCCTAGGCGACAGAGACAGGGGATGAAAGAACGGAGAGAAATAAGTCATCGGCAATCCGGCCGGCGCGGTATTATAATACATATATAAGAAACTTGACGTACACGACGCTAAAATTACGTTCGCTAGCTACCGTCGCCATATCTGTCTTTCAGGCTACGTTTCTCATCAAGAAGTTTACTGATCCACGACTACGGCGCCAGCTGATCTCTGAGTTCCGCTCCCCCTGCTGCTCCGCTGCTATGGTCATAGTGCTCGGTGGCGTGTAATGGACGTGACTCGTCGCGTGTTCACATGGTACTTGCGGCGAGACAGCACGACGGCTTTGCAGCATCCCGGCATAACGACGAGGGAAACGGCACGCCATGAACGCGTTGATTCACACGAAAACCATGATTGCCGGTCGCAGTGGAGTCATTGCTCGACGTACGTGTCATCGCGCACATTACTTCACATCCCATTATAGATCGGAGCAAAATTTTCCGCGATAGCTTGTAAAACCTCGTTTAGCACGGAGATAAAACTTCCATTTATATAACGGTAGATAATAGTCGTCGTGAAATTAATATAATGTTCTCTCCATTTAAAATGTCGACTTTTCCTTCATTTAACGTTTCAATATAAATGCGTGCTTAAATTAAAAAAATTAAAAAATAAAAACGAAACAATCATAGGTTATATTAAATTAAAGTTTTTTTACAATCTCAATTTATGTTTACCAGATAATTATAATTGTTTTTTGCGATATTCTTTAATTATTTGGTAGTTGTTAATATATATTTAATAGCTGTATCAATTTAATTTAATTTTTCAGGGTACTCCCCATTTAAATCATGGTATAATGTCAATCATACAACCGGTGGCATTGCTCTTATTTATACAGATTTAAAAAAGACAAGATTGTTACTGGAGCCTACAGTACCATCAATCTATATTGATAAAAATGTAACATGTCTACAAATTCGTACTTTTTATGTAACTCCAAGTTGGAGTGGCCAAGAGCCATCATCCAAGATCGAAGAGACTGTAAAGAACATTAAAGAGGAGAAAGAACTTAAAGATAAAATGGTAGTTGCAAAAGATAATGAAACAAAGAAAGCTGTTGCTAAAGTAACAATATGGCAAAAAGTTAAGGGTGAAATACTGCATTATTATCATGGATTTCGATTATTAGGACTTGATATGAAAGTGTCAGCAAAATTAATATGGAGAATTTTACATGGAAAAGAGCTCAGCAGAAGGGAGCATCGTTTGGTATGTTAAATGCAATAATTGTTATACATTACATCATATTAAGATACTAATTAATAATTTATTCTGGCAGCTTGTAAAAACAACAGGGGATATGTTCAGATTGATTCCATTCTCTGTTTTTATTATTGTACCATTTATGGAATTTTTATTGCCAGTGGCAATTAAGTTATTCCCTGGCATGTTACCTTCTACATTTCAAACGGCAACTGAAAAAGAAGATAAACTTAAGCAGGCCTTAAAGGTAGAATATCAAATTTAAATTCTTACAAGAACATAATTTAACACACATGACTGTAAAACATATTTTTTAAATAAAATATGTTTTTTTTTCCAATTAGGTCAAGATAGAAATGGCAAAATTTTTACAAAAAACATTGGATGAAATGTCCTTACAATCGTCAGATCACAAATCAGAGAAAGCTAAGGAATTTTCTGAATTTTTTTACAAAGTACGAACAACTGGCACGCTCGCGACCAACGAAGAAATCATGAAATTTAGTAAAGTCTTTGAGGATGAAATTACCTTAGATTCTCTTTCACGTCCGCAACTAATTGCTTTATGTCGAGTATTAGATGTGCAAACACTTGGAACTACCAATTTCTTACGATTTTTACTTAGGATGAGACTTAGAAGTCTCACTGCAGATGACAAAGTATGCATTCAACAAAGTTAAATTTTTTAAATCTTATTTTTATTAAATCGTAACATTTTTCTTTTTTTTTTCATTTTGAATAGCTAATCGAAAAAGAAGGTGTCGATACTCTAACTAGAGCCGAATTGCAACAAGCTTGCCGAGCACGTGGTATGCGTGCTTATGGATTGCCAGAGAGCAGATTGAGAGAACAAATATCACAGTGGTTGGATTTAAGTTTAGCTAAAAAGGTTCCACCCTCTTTATTATTATTGTCACGAGCACTTATGATACCAGAGACTATGCCTGTGTCAGACAAGCTAAAAGCCACTATTTCGGCTTTGCCTGATACGGTTGTGGCACGTACAAAGGGTGCCATTGGAGAGAAAGAAGGTAAAGTGGACCATAGGACTAATATCGAGATTATAAAAATGGAAGAACGCAAGATTGAAGAAGAGAGAAAGGAACAGAAAGAAGCCGAACCACAACCAGCTGTTTTTGAATCCAGTACTAAAGCTGACGAAATTACTACCACAGACGTTAAAGTTTTAGAACAAGCTTTGGATTCAATCGGCAAAGTAAGTAAACGATATTTAAAACACATATA
The DNA here is from genome assembly GCF_019399895.1 of Cardiocondyla obscurior. NCBI lineage: Eukaryota > Metazoa > Arthropoda > Insecta > Hymenoptera > Formicidae > Cardiocondyla > Cardiocondyla obscurior. Next base: position 3,092,773 of record NC_091864.1, read on the forward strand.
AAAATTTTTCTTTATTTGCAAAATATATTTAACTGTATGATTTTTTTAGGATAATAAAAATATGGCTGTTGAAAAAGAGGAAATTAAAGAACTTAAAGAAGAAATGGCAGAATATCAAGAAGATATTAAGGAATTAGATCAAATTAAAGCAGAGGCTAAAGGTCAAGTAGATATAGAAAGTATTAAAGTATCTAAAGGTGCTAATAGATTATTTAAAAAAGTTAACAAAATGATCTCGAGAATGGACGCCGTTTTATTGGAGCTCGAACAATCTGAGAAAAAAGTTAAACAAAGGATCGAGTCATTAGGTCCTAATGAAAAACGAGATGATAAAGATGTTGAGGAGTTAGTGAAAATAGATGAATTGGTTGCAGCAATTAAGCAAATCCAAAATGTACCCGACGAACATCGTTTAAAACGCATAGCGGAAATTTTAGGGAAAATTGATGATGATCACGATGGTGCAATAAAAATAGAAGATGTTTTAAAGGTTAGAATAGAGTATAGACTTTTTTTTATTGGTACTAAACGTATGTGTGTGTGCTAAATATGATTATGTAACTACATATCAATTAATATAATATTATTTGCATTAATTATATAATATTTACAGGTTGTGGAGCTAATAGGTAAGGAAGATATTAAATTAAGTAAACAGCAAGTGGATGAATTAATAGAATTAATGGATAAAGAAGAAGAATTAGAAGTAGAAGAACAAATGCAAAAATCGTTGGAAAAGGATTCTAAAACATCCCAAACGGAGAATATAAAAGCTACACATAAATCCACAGTTCCAGCTACACCAGTAACAACTGAGCCAAGATTTGGAAAGGAAGAGTTAGTAGATGATGCTGGCACGGATTCCAAAACGTATGGAGAAACGTGTATGGAAGAGGATAAGCAGAAATCAACTGTGGTTCTTAAAAGTAATTCCAAATCTGACGACGTTAAAAATCCTCCAGTTACATCAGGTGTTCCACCAGCAGCGAAAAAAGCGGAAGGTTCTAAACAACTGTGATTAGCGCACAATGAAGTAAATTAGTACATGTAATTATCAGCAATATTTTTACTGAAATAATGTTTGATATGGATCTTCGTCTGTGTGTATTTTGTGTATTTTCTTTAAAAAAAATTTTATTTCCGTAAATAGAACGCTTAACGAAAGAAGAATACCTGATACAAGGCATAAAGCTAATTCCGTTATACAATTGGCCGTAATGATATACTTATCGATACGTTGTGCATTAAAAAACAAACGTAAAATATTAGACGCTTGTAACATTTTAATAATATTTAATATTGATTTTTAATTTCGTATTATATGCACACACAAACCCGAAGTTTCCCATTGAAGACTGTGATGCATTTAAGAGGCATCATTTATATTATTTTCTTTTATCTATAATGTGCTTGTTGACCATGAACGTATTGTTAAAACATTTTCTCTGTAATTAATTGTCGATGTCACGTGTTATATAACTTTACAAAAAGAACAGATAAGATTTAATTAGCTTAAACATTGACAACAAATTACAGATATTATAAATATTTTATATTACAATACAGTTTTATTTCAGTAAGTCCAGGAGATATATCATTCCAACTGTTTTACTACCCTTGTATATCATACATTTGTTGCTACATTAAGTATAGATTATTAATTACCCAAAATAACAGTCTCAAATTGTACATTTTTGCAATTTTAATATTTACGTTACAAAGTAATTGATTGCTCGATATGTGGAGCAGGATAAATGTACAATGTTCATAATCTAATTTTATTTGTAAAAAAAATGCAAAGGAGCAAAAACCGACTTATTTAAAATAATAAAGTACAATTTGTGCTTTGTATTACATAGAGCGTTAAATTAACAAAAGAAGTTTTACTAAAGCAAGATAATTTTATGTGACAAGATATTATATCAATTCCGGGGTCCTCATGTACATATATATAAGAAAAAAGAAAAGATTTATTATATATTATTTTGTAATGTTAATTAGATGGAGATCATCTAAATGTAAAAATATGAATTCGAACAGAACACTTAGCGTGATGTATCTCTTTACTTCTGCGCATGAAAGTTTAAATATAAATGTAAGAACATGTATTATTTTTTTAAATTTTTATAGGATGCTCTTTCTAAAGAAATAAAATTGTGAAATTAAGTATCCTAACAAATGTGAAGTTTTTATGAATATTTACATTGTTATATTATGCTATTTTACTTTTTCCATTTTCTGCATTAAGTTGTTTTTTTTTTATATTTGCTATAGAAACAATTAAAAAAGAAATTTTTTATTTGATCATTTAAATCCGATATAATTATAGTAAAACATAATTTTTTTAATATGTATAAAATAACATATTGCATAATTTAATTTGTGCGTTTATTTTATCATAAATCTTTAATAAAGAAAATAAACTATTAATTAATTTCTATCCACTTTTGTATATACATATATCTTTTTGTTACATATGTATTTGTTTTCAATAATAATACAAATAATTTTCTTAAATTATTACATAATTATAAAAATTTACCATTTCAAAATAACTACTTAATATCAAAATAATATAAAAGATATGTGTTTAATATTAAGACTTAATTATGTATTTAGAACTGGTTAATAACAAAAATTACTTGGGAATAAATAAATAGAACGAATAACAATCCAATAATGAATTACATCAATAGTTACATAAAAAGGCATTTAATTTATGACAAAATAGCAGATTAAACATAGAATTGTAAAGATAGATATAGATATAGTAGTGTAAATGTCGCATGTATATCTGAATATCTGAATCTAAGTGCTGTTACAAAATTTTTCTAAAGAATCTTAAAGTTTGATTGATTTTGTTACATTATAACAATGAACACTTAAAAGGCACAATCAATGTCAACAGTACAAAAGTATCAAAATTAAATAGACAGATATTTCACTTTTTTTCATAAAAAAACTACTATAACATACACATTTCGTAAATTTTAATGATCATTCTGTAATACAATTCTTAAGTCACTTTTCTCTTCGGTCAAAGCTATATTAAAAATGTTATTTTATATATCTGCAAATGCGCCTCATGGAGGTAGAAGTTTTTAAACAAGTGACCTAATTAAGTGAATTAATTATACAATCAGTCTCTAATTACAGTCTACCATGTTCAACATAAAAATTCAATAATTTTTACATCATGGCTTGATATTTCAGATGTGCGAGTAACGGTGAATGTTAAATGCTACTACAAACAATACATCACTGATAACATAGAAGAATTTTAAAACGTGTAACATGAATAAGACCTACATGAATCAACATCTTATCCACGTTGCATGTTTAAATTTTTGTATAATTTTGTACTACATAAATTCGAAGTTATAATAAATCAACATTTTTCATTTTATTAAAATTTTCTATCTTGATTTTGTGTTGTTACTTATATTAAATTTTATATTTAAAATCTACATCTATTACGTTCGCACACAAATGCGATTATCTTTTACATAATAAAATAATATATTTATAATAAAATTTGTATTGTACATAATAATATTACATATAAAGAAAACAAATTATTAATACTATAAAATTTACTCACACGTTCGAGATATCAAATTTTTAGACTATAAAACGCTGTGATAAAAATAACTATGTAAAATAAAATATAGCGATATATTAAAATTATTTGAAATACATATATATGTATATATAAACAAATTGGTTACAAATTATAAGTTTTCATTACTTTACAGTGTTATGACCACTTTGAAATATTTTAATTTTATTCGTACTTTTCAAGTATAAATTTTCAATAATTTTTTTAACACTTTAAAGAGTGCTGAACTCATTAAAGGTTACAAATAAATAATGCAAAAAGCAACTAAGAACACAATTATTTTATTTCAACATGAATATAATTACATTTGCAGTTAAAAAAAATATTAAAAAAAAAGCAAATAATTTTTATAAAACACGTATTGTTTACATTTTTAGCCTCCTCAAATCTATTAACAATATTTGCGTTTCAGCACTCTAAAGTAATTTTACAAGTAAATTTGCATTTTCATAATTTTATGCAGCTATAAATATGTATTTTGTTTTTTAATTTAAATTATATGTTACACGAATATATTACATAATATAAACTAGAGTAATAAAATGTATTGCTATTAAAACTTGTTTTAATTATATTTTATAAAAAACAGGTATATTATGTGACGTTCTTGGAGAAATATAATTTATATAAAATTTAATATATATACAGTGTCCCACCACGTGTGGACCATACCGCGAATTTAGATAGATATTGAAAATATAAGTAAAAAGGTTCTAGTTATTGAGAAAAGAATTAATTTATCTAGCGTAAAAGCGACAAAGAATTGTGCTATCGTGCTCACTCACCCGCAGCTTTCATGTCGCTCTTACGTTAAATTAATTTTTTCCTCAATAACTAAAACATTTTTACTTATATTTTCAATATAAATTCGCGGTATGGTCCACACGTGGAATACTCTGTATATTTGAATAAATTGTATGTATGCCTCTTAAGTTTAAATATATTTTATATATAATAGTGAACAATGAAGATTAAGAGCGTCAATTCACTGTAAAGTGTCAGAAAACTTTCATTTTTATATAAATACAGTTCTCTTACGTTTAGCTTTCGTGTATAGAAGTTGAACCTTCTATAATGTAAGCTACATATTGTTTTGTTTGTTATAGCAAGATGCAGCACTTTGTTTCCTTATTACGTTCACTCCCATCTCCTTGATTTTCCTGTGCCTTACGAGCAGCTATTGCTCTCATTAAATCAAAAAACACCTGTAACGTGGAATACAATGTTTATGAAGTGACAGGAATTGCATTTATAGAACTTAAATCATTTTCACAATTTAGTAACTCTTAAAAATTATTTCAATCCATGATAAAATATTTCAATTACGAGTAAAATAATTTATGATGTTCTCTGGTCTTGTAAAATGACTACTATTAATTATTTATTACATAAAACAAATAGCTAACTTATATGTATATGATATGAACACAAAACATTTAACATAATATTATTAAAACAAATAGAAAGCTTACATGCTTCACATAGCAAGCTGTGATAAGCTTTACAGGTGAGTGTACTATTTCATGTTTCCCAAATATTTGTCAAATAAAATTTCACAAAATAAATCAAACACATGCAGTAATTTTCTTTTAAATAATTATTAATATATTTTTAATTAAGCATTTAATAATGTAACTATTTTTTTAGTTTATGTGTAATAACAATTAAAGTAAAAAAATTTAAACACTCTCTGTATATTTCTCACACTGACATAAACATCGATATAAATTAAAATTGCCCAAGACGAAAAGTGTCACGCAGTTCTATTACCTTCTCAAAATACAAAATAAAATATGTTGCAAAAAAAAAAAAAAGGCAAACCTATAGAATAATGCACTTCATTTTCTTCCTCTTGGTTCGGTCTTTACCTCGACCATTGCTCGCTGACTTATCTTCAATTTTGCGTGATCTTATTTCACGCATCAAGTCGAAAAAAACCTGTAAATGTGCAATGGATGCTATCTCAAAGCTTTAGGCATAACATGTGCATTATTAAAATAAACGTGATGCCTTTCACATCTTTACGAAAAGAAAATAAAAATTGTGCACATATAAGCAATAGTACAATACGTAATATATCAATTTGTATAATGTATGGTACTTCGAAAAGCAGATATGACGTTTTTTACGGCGAAGGCAGGGAATGAAAAAACGGATGGAAATTAGTCATCGGCAACCGGCCGGCGCGGTACATATATGCGGCATATGTGAAACTCGACGCACACGGCTTTAAAGTTACGTTCGCTAACTGCTGTCGGCGCAGCAAACGCTATATCTGCTTTCCAGCGTACATAGACAGCAAAATTAGGCCTATTTAAAAATGCATATTTCGTGCAATCTACTCATATGCGGTCACATTACATTAAAGATAAATGTGAAAGCAGTAAGAAATATTATATGAATGTTTTCTGATAATTTAACACAAGGTATCTTACAACTTGCGACTGTAATTAGTCTTAATTTTTTGTTCATAAATATATAATTAAAATTAGCATTTTACCTTGTCTACATTTTCTTTTGTTTTAGCGCTTGTTTCCACATAAGGAACACCCCACTGTTGGGATCTTGCTTGAGCTTCAGCTAGACTAACCTTCCTTTTGTCTTGTAAATCACTTTTATTCCCCACTAATAAAAATGGAATGTTCTCGTCATTTTTTACCCTGAGAATTTGTTCTCTATAGAAAAGAAAACAATTTTTTTCTATTCATAAGAAATTATCAAACAATATATTAGTAAAAAAAATTATATTACTTATTAAAATTTTTTCCAAAAACTTAGCATTGCACGATTGTATAATGTAAAACTTAACTGACCTAAATTCCTGTGTAGCTTGAAAACTATCATCTTCCGTTATCGAAAATACACAGAGAAACCCTTCTCCACTGCGAAAGTAATTATCACGAATTGCTGCATAATCCTCTTGTCCTGCAGTATCTAAAATGTCTATTTGTACCTCTTCTCCATCTAATACAACTTTTTTTCTGTAGGAATCTGCTTTTGTAGGTTCGTAATCTTCAACAAACTGATTTCAATATCATAATTAAGATTATAATCTGTATTTTTTAATTAATAAAATAATACTTGAAAGTGCAATAATTTATCAATGGAAACTTAAAAAAAAAAATAAAAATAACATGCTATTTATTGTATTACTAAAAATAAGTAAGAGGTATTAACATTTAATACATCTTTCTTTTTAATTTTTAAATTATTTTTAAAATATTACCTCATCATACATGAATTGCAATGTCAGAGCAGACTTTCCAACACCTCCACTTCCAACCATTATGACTTTATGCATTGCTTGGGTGGCTCCCGGCTTCTTCGACATTTTTGAGATAATTACCTTCAATTAAAATTAAGTGGTCACTAAACGCCTACCACATTTTAAAAGTATACAGTAATAAGATGTTATGTTGCAAACAGTAAAATATTGTCAAACATAAAAAATGTAACATTAATTATTCATATTCGTCATTATTTTATTAAAAAATATTTTAATAAAAATCAATAAATATATTTTTTTGTTGTATAACATGATAGGTAACAGCAAAAAAATTATAGTTGTGCAATAGATAGATATATATATGTATATATCTTCTACACCTGTTTAAAATAGGGGTCTCTTTCTGATGGTTATCTTAATTAAAGCAGAGCAGAAATAACAATAGCAGGATGTGAGAATTACATTGTCAGTATGAGAAATCTAAGACTTAGATAAAGAGACTGTAGTTTTATGAGTGTTTCGCGGACATAAAATATTTCTTGTATCACATGAATATATTTTCTGTATTTAAAGCAGACAATTGAATAACTTATTTTAAATATAGTTAATGTTACAGTTAATATTTTACAGAAAAAGTAAGACACAATATTTCAGATGCATTGTTTGACAACTGCTGTTGAATGATAGCAGTATCAACCAGGAAAAAAAAATTATAATAAAAACTTACTAAGAGTAAAATCACACACCCATCACTCGATGCACGTTATTATTTAAGTTCCTCGGTACACGTGAAATTGAGATCGAACAAATGAAATGATATATAGAGTATGGGAAACAAAATAAACGTAAAGGATACTTTCGAAGACGCGTGTCGTACGCACTGTAGTCGCGCTTTAATTCACTCGTTTTTTTCTTTCTCTTTCTTTACGCCAGCCCGGCAGCGAAGCTCGGTTTATGAAAAAGGAAGACGTCGTAAATAATTTACGAGACACGTAAGGGGATCACGGCTGTTCGTCGCGGCCGTCCCGTCGTTATTATCGAGCGGCGCCGGCTGGAACGAGGCAGGTTGGAGGCGTAAACATGAAGTAAACGAGAAAGGCGGTGCCGCGCCTCCAGGAGGACAAGCGGATACCGCGAAAACCGGACGTCGCTGTGCCGAAGGACCGCGGTCGGGAATCGCTCGACGTTTCGCGAAGACGGACCGCCGGTCGTGTTCGCGCGACTCGAGGCCGCCGCCTTCTAGAATAATTACCTCTGAAATACGAGCAAATTCGGGAGTGTTCCTGGCCGCAGACCGTCCCGTGAATCCTCTCGTAATAGTAACACGCGTTGGTTTACTTTCACGCGATTAGGATAGTACTGGTGGTCGACCGCCGGCGGCGTTACAAGCGTCTCCGTTGCCCCATTAAGCCCGTATCGCACCATGTATCGTGGGTGGACGTGGACCGGATTGAGAGGATGAAAGATATCTGAAAGATGCCCAATCAACCGAGGGAAGTAGTTCGATCCATCCAATCGGTATGCATATCATTTTTGAGGTTCACGTGCTACTTGGAGCGCAGCGCCGGATGTTAATGCACGTAGACGAAAACTATGTACTTTACAAAAAATTGACCTTTGGACACGTAGAAATTGATATGATTTTATTGATTTGCTTGGAATTGTTTTAGCGACGGAATTCAAATTTATTATTACTTCAACACCATGTCCAGCAATGTAACAATGGCATTGGCAGGCAGTAGCATCAAACATGCGGTTCCGGAACCTGAGATGATACCCGAATCTGTAATTCCGACTGAAACCGTTGAGGAAATGCTGAAGAAGACTGGTTGTCTGGATCTTCATCATGAAGTTTTAGTGCGTATAAATGATTATCTGTTAGCAATGTCGATTAATCTTGATCAAGTTATAAATGCTCATAATTTCAATTCTAAAAGAATAATAACGTTAACTTTACAGTTTGAAGTAGATTATTGTAAAATTAATATTCTGACGAAATTTTTTATGTTGTGATGACATATAGATTTTCAATTTTATTCGATTAGTAATTAAATAAGTTGTTTTCAGGATTGTATATCTAAACTTGGCGATTGGAGAAAATGTCAGACCGAAGTAAAAAAATTTAAACTATGCATGGATAAGTATGTGATGTCAAAAGAGCCAAATGGATCAGGAACAAAAGACAAAGAAGTTAAAGAAAAAGATCCTGAAGAGAAAGAACTTGAAGATAAAAAACTTGAAGATAAAAAACTTGAAGAGAAAGAAGTAAAGCAAGTGCAAAGTTCAACTCAAAATATATCAAATTAAATAAAAAAAAATTTTTAATAAGAGTTGTAACCTCAATAGTGACCACTTGATTAAAAAGTATTATCAAAATGAAGTGGTTCTTAAGTAGATATATCAGATCCTTTTGGATTCCAGCTTGGAATGGAGAAAAATGTAAAATGGTAATAGTAGTTCGGTCAGATTTACCCATGAAAAGAGGTAAAACTGCTGCACAATGTGCTCATGCTGCTTTAGAATGTTATCGCCAAATTTTCAATAATAAAAATAAACAATTAATGTTTGAATCTTGGTTACAAAATGGACAGCCGAAAGTAGTTGTTCAAATACCATCGGAAAAAGAACTGTTAACCTTAGCAGATAAAGCCAAGCATGCTGGTTTAATTACTGCTGTGATAAAAGATGCTGGTAGAACTCAACTAAAACCTGGTACAATCACTGTTGTTGGCATTGGACCTGCACCAAATGAAGTCATCGACAGCCTTACATCAAAATTAAGATTATTATGATTTTATGTAAAATAAATTTGATTTAAAAGATACATTTAGTATAAAATTAAGATTTTTAACATCAAAGTTTTCTATCTAAAAGCAATAAGTTACTTTAAAAAATATGTAAGAAGGTTTTAAGTTTGTAATCAATTTTTAATAGTTTATATTGTTTTTTTTCTTTTTGCATAAAATAATAATTTTGTAATTATGAAAATAATTATATATTTTTAAAGAACAGATACTAGTTCCATAAATTTTGTAATAGTATTATATGATGTTTGTAATATACATGTATAAAAAAGTTTAAAGAAAATATGGTGATAAAATAAATGTTAATCAGCAAATTAAATTGTATTTCTTAAATAAGTAATTAATGTTACTCTTATTAGTGAACAGATCTATATTAACTTAAAATATACAAAAAAATTTCAAGTTAAATATATAAAACAATTATTATTACCAAGTTGTATGGTACATAATCTATTCTAGCAAAAAGATCGATTAAATATCTTTGTTGCTTAATTCGATTGCAATGATGTGATATAACAATTTTATTATACTAAAATATTTTCTATAATACTAATTCCTCCACTTATCTACAAAAAGCATCTCAAAACATGGTTAAAACATGCATACTTTTAGAAATAAATATACATTTACATATAAACACTGATATTCATAGAAACATTATTTGTATAGAACGTGTCTAAATGTGTTCTTCAAAACAATATACTGAAAATTCTAATTCAAACTTGAACATAGTAATAATCATTAATCAGAAATAAAAATAGGTTATATTAAATTACTTTCACTGCATCAGTGGATGTTAGAAATATAAATGTATCGTAAAAATTTCATTCCATCAATCCCATAAGACATATTATATACGGTGAGCATTAAAATATTCTCAAGAGAATATATACATAATTATATTATCTAAGGTATTACAAGTTTGAGCAATAATAGTATGACAAAAAAACACGCTTACAACTAGTGTACACTTGCAGATCATGTTTCCTCTTATATGAAGTATTTATATTCAACAATGTGCAACTAACATGTGAACATACTTGAATAAATTGGAAGAATGTTATGTGCTTTTTTTCACTTTTTGTGTATGTAATAATTTTTTAATTCTCTAGAATTTGATTAAAATGAATTAAAGTATTACTTTTTTTTCGATTTATAAGTGCTAAAGGTGTTCTTAATTAATTAAATATTTTTCCATCCTGGAATAATTTCTAGATATAATAACGAATTAAACAATGTCAAAAATATGTATATTTAATTACGAGATTTATGTGCACAATATCAGTTTTAAGTCTTTTATAAAAGAAAAAAAAATTAAAAATAAATAAAAAATGATTTCAAATTATATGAATATGATTTGAGTAAATAAGGAAACAGTTTGAATAAATTTTAGAAAAATGCGAATTATTTTTTATTTATATATATATATATATATAGTTAGTTTTTATATCCTAGCGCATCATATAAGTCGATTAATAATTTAAATAATATGTAACAATACATATTGATACTATTAAGTTGAATGGATAAATATTTAATATTTGAATTTGATAAAATTACTGATAATTAATACTGCTAAGTATTAATCTATATATGTAATAAAATGTTGTCTGTAAAATGTACTCATATCATACTCATTTTGTATCGTCTATTAATTTCATATCACATGATCGAATTTTACAATTGATATATCTCTAGTTGATTGTGCACAATATTTCAGTTCGGTAGCACATATTATAGTATTATTTGTTCTATTAGATTGACCATTTGGCAAATGTACATCACATCACTTGTAATTAAAAATGTCATTAATAATAATGTTATACTTCCAATGGACGAGTATTAAGTAATTATTTTACCGAGTTCTGGCGGTTCTACATAATTATTTAATATGTGCGGTGCTTCGTTGAATTCATCGAGTTCGTCACCATTATCTGCGCCTTGCGCAAGTAAAAAATATTGTTCGCTTCTGGTGGGCCATAATAAATGGGCCATTACACAATAAGCGAAACAGTCTGCCGAGTATGTTATACCTGTAAATTGAAACAATATGTAAGGTGCAGAATACGAATTAAAAAAATTAATTTTAACAATTTTATGAATTTTAGTTACCTAATAACAGCTTAAACCTCCATAATGCGCTTATTTGAAGCGCTATAAGTGCTATAATGGGTAAATATATGAACCAAACTAATGATGACGCACCAAAATGAAGAAGAAAATTTAATTTTTGAGTATTATGCTCATACGTCATGGTGTTACGAAGTTCATATAAAAACCATATCATTATGGCACTTCGGAATAACAATATAAACCATCCTGGCCAAGTTTGATATTCATCTATGTCTTCGATAATATCAACTTCTGTCTGAAAAAAAAATATGCTATGTTAGCAAAATAATTTACACTTTGCAACGAATTAAAGCATATATATATATATAAATAATGAGAAAAATATATAGTTACCATATTCCATACATATAATAAGATGTGAACAACCCCATAACAAAACCATATAGCAAAAACCAGTGGTTTCCATGTTAATTCCATTCTTGTTACCGCCCAACCTTTGGCAAGTAGGAGCAATAATAACATAAAGGATGTCTAAAAAAAAAAAGAAATGTGTATATAAAAAATAATACAAAAAAAATGGTTTAATATTTTCAAATAACTAGTTTTAAGTTTATCTTTTTCTTTTATAGAAATAAAAATAAACTTTGAACTAGCACAGCTTGTAATAGCATTTAATATTAACAAAAAGTATTTCTTACCCGTGATAAGATATCAAAAATATCACCTGCAACTTCTAATTGCTCATAACCTACTCCATCTAGTGCAAATTTCAACACGTGTATCAAGATCAAACATACTGCCACAAATTCTAATAATAAACTAGCAGTGAACAATCTTGTTACAGGATGCTTTTGTAGTCTCACAGCATACAACTGCAGTGGCACTAATATGATGTAACACAAGAAAAACAGCAAGTACAGTTCAATGGTATTTTGTCTGTCGTATGAGAACTGATAAGTCAAACTGTTTAGGCCACTGACGTTTGGATTGCCGTTAACCAGCCAGATGTCATACTCCAACTCGTCGTGCCTGTTATAATACTCCCACTGGCAGGTAGTCTTATTCCTGTAGCACGCCACCAAGCTCATATACCAGAATCTTGGCTGTAAGAAATCTTGTATGACGTACGTAAACTGATGTCCCTTTACGATATTCCATACCGAGTCCTCGTCAGGGCACAATTTGTCACGAGGACATGGCACTCGCCTTCGAAGTAAAAATAAAATATTAACATTAATAACCTATCGCATAGGCGCGTAAGGGAAACGTGGTTAAAGAATAAAACGACGATGCATCACCTCAGGAAATCCTGACCCTCCTCGTTACAGTCTGGATCATAGGAACTCTTCTTCAGCGTGTTGAACATATAGGCACACGCGGCGCTCTTATTCACCAGCGTGCGGTTACCGTAATACTCGAGGAAGTGGCCGCGGTCGAGTATCGCCAGGGTGATCGGCACATCGAAGTCTGTTCGCGCGGTGACGTTACCGAATATATAGCCGTACGAGTCCTTCTGCCGGTGGCGGTCGGTCTTCTGGAAGCCGAACTTGACGAGGAACCGGAAAAACTCGCGCGTGTCGAAGGTGCCGGTGATGTGAGTCGAGTGCGCGTAATCCGGCCGCGACGCGGCCAGGTAGAGCAGCGCGAGGCAGAGAACGCGCCCCAGCCGTCGAGCAGCGGTCATTTTCAGCCTCGTGGGGCACAGCCTTCGTTGAAGTACGTCGTATGTGTGACTCGACGCTCAGTTGTGCCGCGCCTCGTCAAGAACGGCTCTCGGTCGCCCTCGGCATCTTCTTGGGCGAGATCGCACGCAGCTGTTGCACGCGACGCAGATTCCTCTTCCCGTGCTATCTCATCGACGCGCGACGACGCTTTTCTCTTGGGAGCATCTCCGTTCCGACATCATCGCCACTGGCGGTCCCCGCGCGAGATTAATATCGTCGGCACCTTCTGCGTGTAGAACCAGTGGTGACACACGCCGTGTGTACTCTCCCTCGGCGCTTTGAACTCGCCTCTTTCTATCGATTTTCCCCACCCAGACAGACCGCTCGTTTCAAGGAGAAACTGTCGCCTCGCGACGTGGTCGTCCGGTTAAAAACTTTCCTCGTCCAGCCGTACGTTTCTTATCGCGACGGCTGGAAAACGAACGGGGAAAAAAAAAAAGAAAGGTTTACCTTCGGTTCGACTCTGAACTTCGAATCCCTTTACGCGAGAGTCCTCGGCTCGAATCGCTTCCTCGAGATTAACGTTTCTTTTTTTTCCACAGCGACTAAAAATATACAAAGTTGTACAATGACAAAGGCGATGATTAGTTTAACGCGTCATACTTAATCTAACAACTAATCATCGTGACGTATATATTGGAAACGTTAGTTACGATGATTTACTCGTTTATAATTTCGTGCTGACAATAAAATAAAAAATCGTTACGCAACAATTGTAAATAGTACTCACTTGTATGTACCCTAGTGTGCAAATAAAGTTATTCCATTAATTACAGAAGATTTCGTGTTTGAATTTCTTATCAAAGTACCCACTTTAATTTACGAATAGTATCGAAACCTTGTAACAGTTTAGAGACGCCAGTGCCATCTCGTAGCGATGCTTCTTGCAGTTGCAGGCAGTTTGGCGCGTTTTGTAGAAGTTGTTAAATAATCCTACATTGACTAATTGTTTTCTACATTCATAAGTAAATTTATTTTTTAATTATAAAATACGACAAGCTTACTTTCCGTTTCAGTTTACGATACTCGAGTATAGAGGCCATTTTGTTACGTCTAAGCAGTTGCTATGGAAAAGCGCGCCAAAATGACGCGTCAACAAAAAAAGACGCGCCAACGGTAAGCGTCACCTACGACGCGTTATCGTGTTGAACAAGCATTACAGAATGAACGATTCTGAAATCATCAAAAAAATCAAAACAGAATTTATATACAAGCCAAAAGAAATCTAAGGTTATTCGAGAAGATACGAAACCAGGAATGAAACAAAATGTTCCTTCGTATAAAAAACTTTTGGCCCTGAAAAGGGCCGATTGAAAAAAAATGAAGAATTTAGGCACGTTCGCCACGGATTCTGCGAGCCAGCTGGATGTCTTTGGGCATGATGGTGACTCTCTTGGCGTGGATAGCGCAAAGGTTGGTGTCCTCAAACAATCCAACGAGGTAGGCCTCGCTAGCTTCCTGGAGGGCCATCACGGCGGAGCTCTGGAACCGGAGATCGGTCTTGAAGTCCTGAGCGATTTCACGGACCAGGCGCTGGAACGGCAGTTTGCGGATCAGAAGCTCCGTGCTCTTCTGGTAGCGACGGATCTCACGAAGAGCGACGGTTCCAGGGCGATAACGATGCGGCTTCTTGACGCCACCGGTCGCCGGAGCGCTCTTACGGGCCGCTTTCGTGGCCAGCTGCTTTCGCGGGGCCTTGCCACCAGTCGACTTACGAGCGGTTTGCTTGGTTCTTGCCATCTCTAACGATAGTCAATTGATGCCAGTACGTACGATACGACGAGCTATAGCGATTTGCCCGTCGTGGCCCAAACGCCGGGTTAATATAGTCTGCCAGACCTCCGCGCGAGGCCCTGATTGGCCGGCGCGGCGGTGGTAGGAATAAACGTAGCGCGGTACAACATGGCAACGCGGGTCCGTGAAACCGGTTGGAATACTCGAGTATGGGAATAGATGGCAGTATACAAACGAATACATGGACCCCTCGGGTCAGACCTCCACCCGACGATGTCGACGCACATACGTAATGTATTCACGCATCGAAGTTCGTTACTTGGTGAGGTTACGCTTCTGTAATCTCGAAACAGGAGACGAAAAATTGTATCCTCAGGTAATTTTTTTTCGTGCCGATTTTTTTAGAACGTAGATATGCCCGTACGTATTTTTACGAACACACGTTGCAATGCCATTTATGAAAATCGAAGGAAAAATTTCACTTCAATGTGTATATAACTTTATACATAAAGTTTGATAATCAGATATGACTTATCTTAAATCTTATATACGCAAATAAATAAAGTGGAGGGAACGAGAATTCCGTGGAATAAATGTATGTTAAAAGATTATTCGTCCCGAATTTGCATCATCGGAATCGTTTATTCTTTAACGTCGAATAAATCGAAATTCTAATCCCAATCATTTTTTCAGTCGCTTTATTCGTGCGTATTCAAGAAAAGGCAATTAATAGAAATTAATAAAAATTGTTTATGAGATAAGCCTCTGTTCCACGGCATTCTTTAATACATTTATGTGTTAAGATTATCTATCGATACGTATCGGCATATGCTTCCGCCGGATATTTTAACTTAATGACGTATTGATAATGAACGTATAGCATTGATAATGATTCGGCACTAGTTCTCAGTAAACACGCATACGAGTCGCACGTTTAACTCGCCGCTCTCTATATATTCATTTTATAACGCTTCACCGGTCGTATATTTCTACAAATATTCAGTGCCTGCGTTTCTCGTTTCTTTTTTTGGAATACGTGCCAGATATGTATTCGTCTAAGCTTCGGTCCGTCGTACGCCATGCGGACAAAAAACTGCCCGCAACGCGATCATTTTATTTACATGCGTTACGTCTTCGGCAGCATACAAGCCCGCTTACACAATTCACAGATGACGAACTCATGACGAAGGAGATGGTCGCCAAGCTGGCGAAGCAAGAGATCGCGCCGCTCGCCCGTAAGATGGAAAAGGAAGGGAAAATAGACGACGGCGTGTTTCGGAAGCTCTTCGAGAACGGCCTGATGGGTATCGAGATCCCGACCGAGTACGGCGGTACAGGCAGCAGCTTCATGAGCACGATCTTGGCCATCGAGGAGATCGCCAAGGTCGACGCGGCGGTAAGCGTTCCGCTCGACATTCAGAACACTTTGGTAAACTCGCTGATCCTGAAGATCGGCACCGAGGAGCAGAAGCGACGGTACCTGCCCAGACTGGCCCTGAACGCCGTCGGCAGTTTCTGCCTGACGGAATCGGGCTCGGGCTCGGACGCTTTCTCCCTGAAGACCACGGCGAAGAAGAAGGGAGCCGAGTATGTGATCAACGGCACGAAGATGTGGATATCGAACTCGGACGTCGCGCAGATCTTCGTGATTTTCGCCAACGCGGACCCGGCCGCCGGCCGCCGCGGCATCACGACTTTCATCGTGGACCGCGACACGCCCGGCCTGACGGTGAACAAACCGGAGGACAAGATGGGCATCAAAGCGTCGGGCACCTGCACGGTGAACTTCGACAACGTAAAAATACCCGAGGAGAATCTCCTGGGAAAGTTCGGGCACGGGTACAAGTACGCGGCCGGATTTCTGAACGAGGGCAGAGTCGGAATCGGCGCGCAGATGATCGGAATAGCTCAGGGATGCTTGGACGCGACCATACCGTACACGTTGGAAAGGAAACAATTCGGGCAGGACATATTCTCTTTTCAGAGCCTGCAACATCAGATAGCTCAGGCGGTTACGGAATTAGAATGCGCTAGGTTACTCGTTTACAACGCGGCGAGATTGGTAGAGGCTAAAAGAGACATTGTAAAAGAAGCGTCTATGGCGAAGTTGTTCGCGTCCGAAACCGCGTGTCGTATCACCGCGAAATGTATAGACTTTATGGGTGGCGTCGGTTTTACAACCGACTTTCCTCAAGAGAAATATTACAGAGACGCGAAGATCGGGACTATTTACGAGGGTACGAGCAATATGCAGTTATCGACAATCGCAAAATGTATTCGAAATCAATATTCCTAAATGTGTGTTCCTAAATGAACAGATAGATATTATTTATTGTTTAAAAAATTATTTGAAAATGAACAACTAAACGACACACAGTTTCCTGAATCAAAGAAATATATAAGTTTGTACAAATTTTGTTACTAGTTGCTAAAATCTAATCCAAAAATTTATTTATATTTTTTATGAAAAAAAATTATGTATACTAATTTATGTAATTCATATTAAATTAGGTGGATAAAAGAGATAAATGTATATGTATTGGATATGAATATAAGTCTTGTGCATAATATAAGTTTTAAAGTTGAGAAATATTAAAAATTGTCTGTGTAGTATATAACATAATGCAAAATCAAATATTTTTTTAAGTTTTAATAAATTTGTTTACTCCGAATTAATTCATAAATTACTGTGCGTTGTTATTAATTTATTAAGTTATAAAAGTAAAAAAGAACATTATGTAATTATGTATAATGTAATATTAATTTTTTTTATGTGTGTAGAGTAAGCGTGCAATGATGTGAACGTGCAATATTTGAATGTATTATTTGAAAGAATACTTGGCGTTGATTGTAAGATAAATACAATAAATATATCTTTTGATACACATATCAATATAAATATCAAAGTAATATTTCAATATATCTTAAAAGTCTAAGTTGGTATTAATAAGACATCACAGATGCGAAACACAGATGCGAATACAATAGAGAATTCATTATACTGTCGTGTGAAAAAATTGTGTGTGGTTTTTTTTTTACGCCTTTAAATATGTAAATTGGGTTTTAATTATATTATTGATAATTTTTTTTGAAAAATATTCTGTAGACGCCAACAGTTAAAAGATTTTCTATATTATAAAGACCATCGTCTCCTGTCGGTACAATGTGTGCCCCACGTATGTATTAAACCTTTTGCTTCGGTGAATATTACGTAGTATATGTACACATTTGAGGAAATAATCAAATTGACAAAAATTATTTCAATATTTTTAATAATATCAGCACGTTCCTGCGGTTTATTGACGCTGATTTTTATTAACAAGTAAATTAATAACGTCACACGTGACGTAACGACGATTTTTAAAAGACGACGAGTGATCCCGGAATTGGAAGTTAGAATTTTATTTTAAGAGCGCGTAAATTGAATTTTATTCCCACGTTATCAATGAATATTATTCGATAATGGAAAAATACCTGATTAACCGGGATACATGATACTGGATCGATTTTTTTTTTTGTACATTCACGGACGGAGCGCATCATGTAGCCGGGGATAATCTGCGCGGTATTCGCTCCGTCAGCTCAGCAAACGGATATCCCAGGGCAACGTTTTCAAAGGAACATCCGCCGTTTGTTGCAAATCTTAAAGGCGCGATAAAATATTAATGGAAATGAAAAATCGTAGGATCTATCGATTTGCATTATATACCATTAAGCCAAGAAGCAACAAGGCCATTTTGCTTCGTGCGCCTCACGAGCGCCGGTATCCCGAGAGGCCGCGAATAAAGCTTCTTATTTTCGCGATGCAAGCCGATAGCGGGTGGAAGCGATTGATCGAGGACCCGGGCCCGTTTCATCGGCACATTTTTTCACTGGGGCACCATGGAAAATCTTCCGAGAAAAGCCTATTTTTTATGTTTTTCCGTGGGCTACGCTATCGGGACGAAAATACGCGAGCGAGGAAATTGGACCGTGGACGCGAGCCGGCGGCCGCGGAAACGTTCCGCAAGGTACGAAACGAAACCGCATACACGTGGCTATATGCCGATTGATCGAACGCACCCTTTGCGGTTTTGATAACGTCGAAATAACGTCGCCAAGTCGAAGTACGTCTACCGCTCCGTCACTTTCCACGAAACCAACGGGTCGACATATTGGGTAGGCCTCTCTCCATGGTCCGCGCGCTCGATACTAGAAGGCGCCGCGCCGGGTAAAATGATAATCTTTGACCATTCTGCATTCCGTAGGATACCGTGACGATCGTTTTGAGAGCAAAAACGTACTGATTTGAAGATGGAAGACAAGGTCAGTGGTAACGCAGCCGTCGAGGCCGCAGAGAGCAACGCGGCTCCCGCTAAGAAGGCTAAGAGTAAGGCAAAGTCGCAGCAGAAGAAGGTTTCGTCGCGACCGCCGACCTCGGAGATGGTGACAGCGGCCATTAAAGAACTGAAAGATCGCAAAGGCTCGTCCTTCCAGGCGATCAAGAAGTACATCGTGTCGACCTATAAGGTAGACGGTGAAAAGGTCGCGCCGTTCATCAAGCGATATCTCAAGACCGCTGTCTCCTCGGGCTCCGTTGTGCAGACCAAGGGCAAAGGCGCCACTGGTTCCTTCAAACTGAAGACGTCTACCGAGAAGCCGAAGCCCAAGCCTAAGGGAAAGACCACGCGCACTCCGGTTAAAGCAGCTGCCGGCGCTAAGGAGAAGATACGAGTGGAGAAGGCGACAGTCGCGCGCAAAGCAGCAGCCGCGAAGAAGCCTGCTGCCGCGAAGAAACCAGCAGCCACGAAGAAGCAGTCCGCTCAGAAGACCATCGCCAAAACTGCCGCTAAGAAGAGCAAAGCTGCCGCAGAGCCGAAATCACCATCGAAGGCTAAGAAGGCCGTAAAGGCACCCGCGGCCAAGACCAAGACGCCCAAGCCGAAGAAAGCCACGGCGAAGAGTGTGAAAGCCGCAGCAAAAAAATAATTGTTCTGCGGAGGATATGCTCGCTATAATCGTAAATGGCCCTTTTCAGGGCCCCAAATCACATTTAACGAAGAACAAGCTTGAATTCGCAATTTAAATCCCTATTTTTCCTCTGATCCTTTATGAATTTTCACGTTAGGTATAACGCTTATTTACAGTTCGAGGTTAGGTTTGCCGGGTAGCACATGAAGCTTCTTTGAGAATTATATGGCGTTTTCTGCGGCGGAGGCAGGGAATGAGAGAACGGGGGGAAATAATCGGTTATCGGCAATCCGGCCGGCGCGGTACATACATGCGGCACATGTGAAACTCGACGTACACGACTCTAAAGTCACGTTCGCTAGCTGTCATCTGCGATGCAAACGTCATACCTGCCTTCCAGCGTACATACATGCGCGAGATCTCATCTTTTCCTCTTTGATATGGAAGAGTAAGATAAATGAAAAAGCAAAGTTTAATTAATTCTTAAATATTTTAAACTTAAATACTTATATCAAAGTTTTAATACATATTGATTTATTTGTTACGTTTCTTTTTACATTTTCTAAATTCAATCTTTAAAATGTATATTTTGGAACAAGTAGGCTAATTTGATTCTTAATTTATTCGCTTATAAAATTGAACTTGATTCTGAAATATTTCCTGGACCTTTGCCTCTTCGTAGAGATTATCAGTAGATTATCAATATACAATTGATTGTTTTATTTCCGGCGTGTGATAATTTTCTGGAAAAATATCCAGGTATGATATACGACGTGCTCTATATTTTATATCGCATAATTTTTTTATTCTTGACTACATCTTCTTACCGTACTTTCTTAAGTACGTCTGATCGAAATTGTTAATCATTCAAGATTATTTTATTTTCATTCATTCACATATCAAATAGTAGCTTTCTTTTTCGCATGGAAATACGTCTGTACTAACAAAGATCAACAAAGTTGTACGCGTTCGAAAACAGACCATTGACTTCTTTTCCAAACTTTATCTGGACATTAAAGTGGAATATATGTGTAAGTAAATAGTCTGAAAACATACGGAGAACAATTCTAGATATACCGAACTGATATGAGGTACTTAAAGATTCATGCACGCACATTGATAATTCGTGAAATACGTTAAGAGTTATTGCATTAGCTGCGACGTGATTCGTTGATGTAGCTATAGAGAATGAAGTACCATTAAAGTTCAACGTATAAATTTTAAGAATAAAGATCCCTTTCGAGACATAAAAATAAATTGATCATATAAATGTAAAAAATGTTTAAAGTATAAATATAATTATTTTATTGAATACTTAGTGATTTTACTAATGATAGAATTTATATATTTCTAACTTAACGATTCACATAAACTTATACATTGCTTAACAGAGAAATTCAATTGTTTAAAAAAATTGGTGGCCCTGAAAAGGGCCGTTGTCTTGATTTTGGCGAACAAATCGCATCTAACCACCGAAACCGTACAGGGTTCTTCCCTGCCGTTTCAGAGCGTAGACCACGTCCATGGCGGTCACAGTCTTCCTCTTTGCGTGCTCGGTGTAGGTGACAGCATCACGAATGACGTTTTCTAAGAAGACCTTGAGGACACCTCTGGTTTCCTCGTATATCAAGCCGGAAATACGCTTGACACCACCACGTCTGGCCAATCGGCGGATGGCTGGTTTGGTGATACCCTGGATGTTATCACGCAAAACCTTCCTATGGCGCTTCGCTCCTCCTTTTCCCAATCCCTTTCCTCCCTTACCGCGACCAGTCATCTTGACAGCTAGTTAGAACGATACTGATACTGCGAAAGCTCGACAGAAAGTGTTGCCGGACGATCCTCTCGACCAACTTATATAGCCGCACCGGTAAACCTATTCCCTCCATAGCGCCAGTAGCCAATCGACGACGAGACTCCAGCTCATTCGCTGGTTCAACGCCGGAGGGGATAGAGAGAAACAACTGTTCTATCTTTTTGTTTCTATAATAGAATTCAACATTGATTTTTTTACGTTTCGGTACTATTTGTTAAATCTATATCGATTTTTACAATGTTGAACAATAATACATCTGTAATATCAACGGTGCCTTTAACGTGATTATCGAATAACTCGCTGGCACGTACAGGATTGTTTCGTTAAATTATTACAACGTGTATTATATTTATATGTACGTACAATTTTACAAGTTGAATAACTTAATATTCTTGTTTTAGTAACACATTCTGTTGTAATGCCATACGCACAATTAATATATTTGAAATAAATTATTAGCATCAATCACGGTTACTAGTTTTGAAATATCACAATTCTCAATTTTTGTGGTATTGGGAAATAATTTAAGTCTATTTCCTAATAACACAAAAATTGAATAAAGAACATAGATTTCGTAATTAGAAATCTATGTTCTTTATTCTATACTCTAATCAAATGAATTATATTTTTATCACAATTGTTAGCTCGTGATATTTCAGTGGAAAAGCTGAATATTGCAATCAGTATGTTTTCTTATAGATTAAGTTGTTATCATTAATACAAGATTATTTCGCTATCACAAGAAAATGCTGTTACTCAAATTGAAACATTATTTTCTTTAACAATATTTCATATTATTCTAAGATTTTCCTTTGTCTTCTTTATCTTCTTTCATTATTCCTGATTTATTTAATTGAGAAAAATTATATATAAATTTTATCTTTTCGATTATTATATCCACTGATAAGGTGTGGTAAGTGATTTATGAGAAATATTTATTCCCACTAACAAATATGCTGACGAACCAACACAGTTGATCCGTTACAGAGTAAAATATGATAACGAAGCAATATTAAACTTGGAACGCGTTTTATTTATAGCCAGTGCTTAATTACAAGTCACTAAGAAACCAGTCTTCTTATCGCACCTCTCTGAAAAGCATCTTTTATTTCGTTCGGAAGCTCCAAGAGATAATTTAACACAATGTACAGCGTGCGGGACAAAACTGTGATGATTACTGGTGCAGCCAGGGGAATAGGCTACGAGTTTGTCAAAGTACTACTCGGTAATGGTGCAAAAAACGTTGCCGTGGTCGACCTGCCGACGTCGGACGGGCAGAATACAACGGCTGCTTTGGCGAAGGAGTTTGATAACCGTGCCGTATTTTTTGCATGCGACGTGACGAACGCTGACGAGCTGAAGGATACGTTCGAGAAGATCGTCGACGAATTCAAAGGGCTCGATATTTTTATTAACAACGCCGGTATGTTGAACGACAAATATTGGGAGCAAACGATCGATCTCAACGTGAAGGCACTGATCCGCGGCTCTTTACTCGCGTTCGACCACATGGCGAAGCATAAAGGCGGGAAAGGCGGCGTGGTTCTTAACATCGCGTCCATCGTCGGGCTGCATCCCGATTCTTTCTTTCCGATGTACTCGGCAACGAAACACGCCGTTTTGGGATTCAGCCAGAGCTTGGCGGAGACGTATGATAAAACTGGAGTGCGAGTCGTTATTATGTGCCCGGGCGTTACGACGACTGCGTTGACGGTAAACCTTCGAGATAAAATCTACGATTCCATTCGGCCCGCGATAAATATCGCGGATGGTATAACGAGATATCCAAGGCAAACTCCCGACGTTGTCGCCAACGCGATGTTAGATCTTATTCAGAAAGGCCAAAACGGAGCTGCTTGGGTTTGCGAAGGCGGTCAGGCACCGTATGCGGTAGACTTCGTTCATTATTCGAAGCGATCTCTGCCGGTATAATATAATATCATTTATTTATGATTGTTTCATTTTAAATAATTTTATGTCATTATTATATGACGGTTCATCAAAGTAAAATGTTACAATTGCATCTGACTATATCTATTAGATACTTAGTTTTTAAAACTTCCTCAAATTTTAAAAGGTTATGTATACTTTTATATATTTTGTATACTTAAATATAAATTAATAAAAGCTTTGCTGAAATGATATGAGCTATATCTTTGTAGTATCTTTGAAAATAAAATCTGAATTCCTTCTCATATATTTATAAATTTTATATCAACTACCTAGTTTCATAAAAAATATTGTACTTAAAAATAATGCTTTGCAAGTGGAACATTCTATCGTATATGAAAAAATTGGTGGCCCTAAAAAGGGCCGTTTGCAAACTATCGCTCTGTAGTTAAGCTTTCTTCTCGGTTTTCTTCGGCAACAAGACTGCTTGGATATTGGGCAGTACACCACCTTGAGCGATGGTAACGCCGGAAAGCAATTTGTTCAATTCTTCGTCATTGCGGATGGCCAGTTGTAAATGTCTCGGAATAATTCTGGTCTTCTTGTTGTCACGGGCAGCGTTACCCGCCAACTCCAAAACTTCAGCAGCGAGGTATTCCATCACCGCGGCCAAATAGACGGGAGCGCCGGCACCAACGCGCTCGGCATAATTTCCTTTCCTCAAAAGCCGATGAATACGACCAACGGGGAACTGCAGTCCAGCACGATTTGAGCGAGACTTCGCCTTTCCCTTAGCTTTTCCACCTTTACCACGGCCAGACATGATTGCAACCTATGAAGCTTTGTAGACGACGTGAAGCGTACGATAGCTCGATGGGTTATGCCTGTCGACCGTCGCGCCGCGCTATTTATATGGTTACGCCATGGCAACGTGCGACCAATAGGGCGCCATGCTCCTAACGATTGACCGCGAC
Organism: Cardiocondyla obscurior; assembly: GCF_019399895.1. NCBI lineage: Eukaryota > Metazoa > Arthropoda > Insecta > Hymenoptera > Formicidae > Cardiocondyla > Cardiocondyla obscurior. The sequence goes on from NC_091864.1 coordinate 3,117,583, forward strand.
GCCACTCGCGATTGGTGTGGCGTTGCCGTCGCCTTACCGTATATAAAGACCGGCTGTCGGCGGCAGTAGTCACTTCTCGAAGTTCCGCCTTAGCATCTGCTCACACGGCACTTTGTGAAAATTTGAAGAAGAATCATGCCTCCGAAAGCGAGTGGTAAAGCTGTGAAGAAGGCTGGGAAGGCCCAGAAAAACATCAGCAAGACCGATAAGAAGAAGAAGCGCAAGAGGAAGGAGAGCTACGCTATTTACATCTACAAAGTACTGAAGCAAGTCCATCCCGACACTGGAATCTCGAGCAAGGCTATGAGCATAATGAATAGCTTTGTCAACGACGTCTTCGAACGCATTGCGGCCGAGGCATCGCGTTTGGCCCACTACAACAAGCGCTCGACGATCACTTCTCGGGAGATTCAAACTGCTGTCAGGCTCCTCCTTCCTGGAGAATTGGCTAAGCACGCCGTCAGTGAAGGCACCAAAGCCGTCACCAAGTACACCAGCTCCAAGTGAACTGCTGCTTTCCAGATTAACGGCCCTTTTCAGGGCCACAAATAATTTACACGATTGCTATTCTCTTAATTCAAATACATGAAATATAGCTGCTTACCTATGAAGTACAAATTTTGAAGAAATAAAATTTATTAAACTATTGTAATTTCAAAGCCTTAGTAATAAAAAATATTAATATAAACTTTGAATCTGATGAAAGTATAAACGATAAATTACAAAACTTTGATAGGATACGCAATTTGTCCTTAGTCTTTTTTTTAATCTATAACTTCGTAAAGATGTTAAAAATTATAGGAACTTAAAGAATTATATGAATAACGTACTATTTGGGTAGAATAATAATTGTAAATTAATTTTCTTGTGACATCGAGATATCGTGACGGAATATTTTATAGAGGCTATGTTTGACCCATCGCACGTAAGTCGAGGAATCTTCCGATTTAATCGTATTCGATGAAAATAATTAAAGTATACAAGTTCCGATTTAAACAATGAAATGCAATGATTGTAAAACTGTTTCGGATGTAATACCGTATGTAACATGTTTTATAACATTCTTTTAAAGATACACGTTAGTTGAATTGTATAAAATCACAATATAAGTATGTTGTGGCGCCATCTTTCTGTATGCAAAATAATTGCTGCTGTAATATTTTTATAGCGGCTTGAGTAGTGACTACTTGGTCGTCTTGGTCGTATAGGCCAATCCTGTACGCTTTATATTTATGTAGACGAGATACGTCAAAATGTACATAACATCCACGTGTCAAAAAATGTATAAATGACGTTACTTTGTTAAACTAAGAATTTAAATACATGGTATTATAAATATGGTGATTAACACAGTAATAAAGGTAAATATGTCAGGCGGAAAAAATTATTCTGACTCTTTTTAAACATGGTGAATACTTATTGTAGGTTAACCGTAATATTGTTAAATAATTTGTGGATGTTCGTGTACAAATTGTGAAAATGTTGAGACGACGGCATGTCAATGTTAAAACAGTTAAAGAATTGGATGCATTTCCAAAAGTTCCTGAGCCCTACGTCGATAAAACTGCAGTTGGAGGAACATGTGAGTAAATAGCTAGTAATATTAATTTTATGTGGTATATATATTTAAATGTGCTTAATATGTGTATTTCATACTTGGTTATGATTGATAATAAAACAGATTAATAATAAAAATTAATTCTAATTTGTTTCAGTTTCTATTTTTACAATTCTTATTATTGTATATCTAATAATAGCTGAAACAAGCTATTATCTTGACAGCAGACTGCAATTCAAATTTGAGCCTGATACTGATTTTGATGCAAAACTGCGAATTAATATTGATGTAACAGTAGCTATGCCATGCAGTCGCATTGGTGCTGATATTTTGGATTCTACAAATGAGCCAAGGATACATTTGGATTCTTTGAAGGAAGAGGATACATGGTGGGAATTAACATCGGAACAAAGAGCACATTTTGAAGCTTTGAAATCCATGAATTCATACTTGAGAGAAGAGTACCATGCTATTCATGAATTACTTTGGAAATCTAATCAAGTTACTCTTTATGGTGAAATGCCACAGAGGTAAATGTCATTTATAACTATTGAAAATTACTGATGTTATAATTGTTTGCATTACATAACCTTTTATATACTTTAGGTCTCATAAACCAGATTATGCACCAAATGCCTGCCGTGTTTATGGTAGCTTGAATCTTAATAAAGTAGCTGGTAACTTTCACATTACTGCAGGCAAATCTTTGTCTGTGCCACATGGCCACATACATATTTCTGCATTTATGACAGATAGAGATTATAACTTTACTCACAGAATAAATAGATTTTCTTTTGGTGGACCAAGCCCAGGTATTGTGCATCCGCTTGAAGGTGATGAGAAAATTGCAGACAACAGTAAGCTTGCTTTTTACAGTACAACACAAGAAACAGTTTGTATAATTTTTTATAATTAATAAATAATTTTTTTTAGATATGATGCTTTATCAGTATTTTGTAGAGGTTGTCCCTACAGATATCAGAACATTATTGAGTGCATCTAAGACATACCAATATAGTGTCAAAGATCATCAGAGACCAATAGATCATCATAAAGGTTCTCATGGAATACCCGGAATTTTCTTTAAGTACGACATGAGTGCACTTAAGATCAAAGTGACTCAAGATCGTAATTCAATTTTTCAATTTCTAGTTAAATTGTGTGCTACTGTAGGTGGTATTTTTGTTACAAGTGGTATGTACTTTCAAACAAACTCTTTCATTAAATAATATTCCGAATTTGCTAATAAATTTATTAAATTTGCAGGATTAATTAAAAGCGTTGTACAAAGCTCCTGGTATGTTGTAACATGCAAATTAATTCATTTTGGGAAGAAAACTGATCATGGATTATCTGTTCCATCACAGCCTATAAATTATCAGCCTCCTAATACTATAAATTTACTCGATGTTACAGCTCCTGAACGTATTGATATCATGCAGCCTCAGTAAAAATTAATATTGTATATTTCGTGTTTTTTTTATTCTAAATTAATACTTGTAGCATGAATGCGTGAAATACCATAAATAACATTTATAGTGAAAAATTATTAAATAATAATTAAGTAATAATGATATTAATACATTTAATAATACAAGTCTTTTACATGTAAATATATACATATATAAATATACTACTGTTACTAGAATATGTTTATTATACAAATTTACAATCACAGCTATATAGTATATATCGTGCACATGGTATTTAAATAATGTACCAAAACAAATCATGCACACGCTTTGCGTGCGCTATTTTACGAAAGGTCCCAATTCGCCTCAGATCGGAGAGATCAGCGTACCGTCGAACGCTATCTCTGGTGGTCCATGTACATACACGCTAGATGTCACCTAAGAAAAGTGCATGTGAGAGAGATGTATAGTACAGTATAATAATTTGCGGCTTTTGTAATTTTATTGCTTTCTCTTGGATCGTTTACTTTAAAAAATCGACAGGTAATGCACTTATTTTACTAAAACAATTTACACAATAATGAAATGAGTCAAACTTCATTCGGGTGTATCGTTAGCCCTACAGTAAAAAATTTAACCTCAAAATACACCAAACATTGCAAGAAAATTCTTTTTTGGCGGTTTTTATTGTATGATAAATTATAAACATTTTTAGGTATATAAAGAGAAAATACTAATAATCGTCGCAATGGCGGACGTACGTGATATTCTCGATATTGAGATGCCGACAACCACAGAACTTACAAAAGAATCTATATTAGGCAACGATAAAAAGAACCGCAAGCGGTATGATTACAACAAAATGCCAAAACGCCCTGAGGGTATGCACCGTGAAGTGTTTGCCCTCCTCTGCAAAGACAACAACGATGTGCCACCACTATTTCCAACTGACACTGCAAAAGGGTACAAGCAAGTACGAGCTAAGCTTGGTATGAAAAAGGTTAGGCCATGGAAGTGGACACCATTTACTAATCCAGCTCGCACAGACGGTGCAGTTTTTCATCACTGGCGGCGTGTTGCTGACGCTGGAAAAGAGTATCCCTTTGCAAAATTTAATAAGAAAGTTCCTATTCCTACCTACACAAATGCAGAATATGTTCAACATTTGGTAACCAATGGCTGGACAAGAGCAGAGACAGATTATTTATTTGACTTGTGCAGAAGATTTGATCTTAGATTTATTATCATTAGAGACAGATGGGACTGTACTAAATTTCCTGCTAGATCAGTAGAAGATTTAAAAGAGAGGCAAGAATAATACATGCATTTTATTGATTCAGATTTATACTTTTTAAGATGTATTTATTACTTTTTAATAAATCCATAGGTATTATCAAGTATGCGCTGCACTGACAAAGGCAAAATCCCACTCTGATAAGGTATACATCTTTGATGCTGAACACGAGAAGCGTAGAAAAGAGCAACTAAAAAAGTTATTTGAGCGTACTCCTGAACAAGTGGAAGAAGAACAGACTTTATTGACTGAACTGCGCAAGATTGAACAAAGAAAGAAAGAGAGGGACAGAAAAACTCAAGATTTACAAAAATTAATTACAGCAGCTGATCATCAGGCAGATCCTAGAAAGAGTGAAAGAAAATCTTCCAAAAAGAGCAGTAGTTCTTCTAGAAATAGACCAAATAAAACTGATACGGCTCATGTACGTTACAAAATTATTACTCTGTATATAATATATTTAAGAACTTTTTTTTTTTTTTTATTTACAGGCAGTAGAATCGGCTGGAATCAAATTTCCCGATTTTAAGAACAGCGGTGTTACTCTTCGTTCTCAAAGAATTAAATTACCGAGTAGTCTTGGGCAAAAGAAAATGAAAGGCATAGAGCAAATGTTGAACGAATTACGTTTAGGTAAGAAAAAAAAAATGTACAAAAATAAAATTTTTATACTCCGTTAAAATTTCAAAAGATGAAAATTGAAACGGAAACTGTTACATTACAGAATTAAATCCACCTCCGACGGAGCAAATATGTCAACAATTTAACGAATTACGCAGCGATATAGTTTTACATTATGAATTGAAAAGTGCATTATCCACATGTGACTACGAGTTACAATCTTTAAGGCATCAATACGAAGCGCTGGCACCAGGAAAGGTAATTATTAAAATATATTTGAAATAAATCTTTTATGTAAAATTAATTTTTTATTGCAGACTTTAACGATACCACCGGCGCTCCTGCCGAAAACAGAACCGGAAGTTAAAGCGGATATTATTGACGTGGTAGGGTCGCCTAGCACGCCCAGTATTACTCATTGATTCAACCAATCTTTATGTGAAATAGGAATTAATCAAGTATGTTCTGTATATATCGTTCTTTTAATTAATAATGTACTAATTTTCATATTGAAAATTATCAAGCATTGCTCTTATGATTCGTCGTTGCATTATACTACAATTTTTTATTTTACAATAAAAAAATAAGTAATTTACGAAACGTAAAGGATATCTTACATATTCCATGTTGATAAAATATAAAAAACAGGGTAAAATAATGGAATACGCAGTGATGGTAATTACTTATATATCTGTGTATTTTATATTGTCGACAAAAAGTAACAATGTACGGTTAAACCGTATAATTTATCTACAACAATCTACAATAGATTACAATATGTTATTTTGTTTCTCTTGAGGATACAGGGCGGGTGTGTGCTCGGGAGAAAAGGGAGGAAATATAAGATCGGTTCGGAACGGGACGGAACGGGAAGGGAGGAAAGGGGGAGGGTATGGATCGGCAAGTGTGAGGGGTGTCAGATGGTCGTCGATGCAGGCCTTTCTTCGTTCGTGCTCCGTTACTCGCGTTACAGTTGACTCTTTATTATAATTTTTTTTTTTTTTTTTTTTTTTAACCCTATGATAAATTATTCGAGATAATTCTAGCCGTACTTGGTACGTAATAATGCGTTATATCTGCGTTAATAATCGACAAACCAGCGGTCGTCGTTCCGCCTATAACATTTTACTGTTGCACCCGTTTTCTCGTAGGGACTTGACCGATCAAAAGTGGGAGACGAGAGAGAGAGAGAAGAAAGAGAAAGAAGAAGAAGAAGAAAGGGAGAGAAAAAGGGAGAAGATACGACATTATCGGATGCGGGATATTGTTCACCCGCGTGCATCTAACAGGGAATTGCTCGCGAATGCCAACCCTCTTGTCTTCGATCGTCGTTGTCCCGGCGATTACGGGAGCATCAGCTCTCTTTTACGTTCGACGGTTGCATACCGGTCTATTCCCGTCACAGAGATACTTGTCCCTTCCGGGACTCGAGGCAGCAGCTAACTGTCAAGTCGTATCATCCTCGTCCGAATCGGGGGAGTTCACCTTACTTTGTCGTTAACGTTTTGAAACTTTATAAAAATTTACATCTCGCCGAGACGTACACGCGCGCTTTTTCCTTACGTCGCTCTAGTCTTATCTACTAAGTAATAAACGCTATAAGAGGAGGTTTTAAATGCGTGTGCGGCATCATAGCGATGTATCTCGCGCACATGTCCTACGTACACGTTTCTTTACGTGCGGAATGTCGGAGCGTCTCTTGATAACGCGAGGGATACTGCTCGAGAGTTGGGTGCTGCCTCGCACACAGTCGCATTGCGATTCGGCACGTTTTGTGCCGTGTATATATTCGTCGAACGCGGCGGAACGACCGGGATTGAACGATAAACGCCGTAGTCTCGAGGTGTTCGATTCCCTATAAACGAGAGACAGACTTAACGGATAAGGTACGCTGCCGGTGCACGGAACTTAAGATAATGGAATGGAGAAAGAGGGTAAAGAGTCGTCTCCTAGGAACGTTTGCACTTCGGACAGCCAAGTAACCGGTGGTGGATGGGGAGCGACGGAAATTGCTCGAAAGAAAGTAAAACTGTCGACAATATTCTGTCGCCTTAATGATCCTGTCCCGCAGGCATTAGAAATGCAACGAGATACCTTACACTTGTCGCGCGGCTTTCGTCAGTAACAATAACATCCGTATCTCTTGCCCGCACTCGCGTGCCCTATATGACAATGTAATACGCATTATAATATATCGTATATGTATGTACAGTGGCGATGGAAGGGTGCGCTCTCCAATTTTATCTCGCATAAACACATATATAACATTCGATGTTCTCGGCGCTCTTAAGCATTCCCTCGAAAAGGGTGCCGCAAATCCGATTTACCCACACCACCGAGTCGCGAAGCACCACGTTCGATACTGTCGAGCCTTTAATCACCTCGGAGCAATTAACATGCCGCAGTACGCGTATTGGCAATAACGTCGCAACCGCGTTCGTAATCGACTACAATCATCCGTAATGCGGCATGCGGATGCTGATAATAGAGCGCTTGATGCGAGCCCATTGTGATAATTTTACTTTGTCCCTGCGACCTAACTTGCAAATTGTAATTAGATAAATAACTATAGATACGAGAGTATGTCGAGATGTAATTAAAAGAATCAGCGTTTACCTGACGGCCTCGCGCGTATCTTTCCTAATTGAAACGTTATTTATCGCACAACACCCACGCTCGCTCTCAAACAGCTGAAAAGTAGTTACTTTAATCCTCGTAACGTTTATATTCTGGAGTAATTTTTTTTTTTCTTTTTTTTTTTTTTTTATTTGAATAACCATAATGATAGCAACAACAACAACAGCGATAAGAAGAATTTTTAACAGAGTAAAAGAGAAACTCGCCAACAAAGTCGGGTGACAAAGCGGTAATCGCGCTGACTTTATAGAATATTGACAGCTTCAACTCTTGGATGATTATATCTTTTCTCTCCTCCGAGAGAAGCTTCGTTAAGTGTCCCGTTCGATCTAACGTAAGTACTGCCGAATCAGGGTCTAAGCGTATCTCGTCGGGGTGCTCGAACTGCATCGCGTTAGAACTGAAGAGCAAGCTTTGTTGCGGAAACGACACTTGCCTCCGCAAAGATGATTTGCGATAACAGGGATCTATGCTGCAAGCATCACGTTATATCTATAATAAACTCGAGCGAGATACGAGTATAGAGCTCGATTGTTCGTTAACATTTTAATCTCTGCTTCTGTCCAGTTGTATATTGAATAGTACGGAGTAGATAGAATGTGAACTTGTTACTTGATTATTGTCGACTCGTGTATCAACAGATATTCGCGAATCATAGTGACGTTTCGAAGAGTCAAGAACACGCCGACTACATTCGGCGCTCGAAGCGAGATATTCTTTTTTTTTGTCGGAACTTTGAAGAAACGTTTGCATGATTTTAAGTTACAATCGCTACCGTAACATCGCTCGCCTCTTTTTAACAATTGATAATTGGCTATTTAGTTTATGCAATTAATACGCAGCGGAAACTCCTCTCGATAAGTATTCTAAATAAACGCCTATGTTTTATTCCTTCGAGTTATCGCATAACGCAATTTTTTTCCTCAATCGCCTCTCGCACTTTCTGTTGCACGATGTAACATTAAATCCAGGCAAAGAGAGTGACGTAAACGAAGGCGCACCTTCGTGCGAAAATCGGATTTAATCGTGTAAGTACTTTCGCCCTTCGAGGCCACTTCCTGTCACGGTGCTTGAAAGGAAACCGCGTGTCGAGACACGCGGTATTTTGCGAAAAGCAGCGTGTGAGATTCCGTTCTATCGCAAGATTTCGTAGGAACGCGTCGCCAAACGGCAAAAGTGAAGGGAATGAGCGGTTAACATGCAAAGAGTGGTGCAAGTCCGCGACAAGCCGTACATTGTTAAAGAGCGTTATCTTCATTAGCGAGCAAAATAGAATGAGTTTTGAACAGACGTCGCTTCGTACCGCATCCCTTTAACGCACTGAGAAACGAGATTCGTCCGCAGCATTACGTTTTGTCATACAATATCTCACGTTAACGTAGACTTGCATACACGTCACATCTGCTCGTTATAACGTTTCAGTTGTAAAATTATTCCACAACAGACGTATGCATAAAATAATTGTGCATGAGACAACTCGGGATATAATATTGTCACGACCGTTGTGAGACGATTAAACATTTTACAATATCGTCAAACTTAAGTTGAACAGACAAGTGTCATATCGTGTAAGAAATTAATACGCAATTATTAACTTAATATTAATTAATATTATAATATTTTTAATACTAATTAACACGTAGTAATTTACAATCTCGTTAATTAAATTCGGTATTTTAAGATGCATTATTGTACCATAATTCTTTAATTGATTTAAAATTTTACCTGTTAGCGAATATTTTTTCCTTTTTCATGTACTTTCATTATTGAAATTGATTTACGAATTATTTTAACATTAACAACTTGTGTCTGAATATTAACAGTTTGCAATAAAAGTCGATTCCGTCACTACAATTTTTCTCGCGAAAATGAATAGGAGAGAAAGGAAAACTGAGCTGAAAAATATCACGAGGAATCGTCGCAATCGGCGAGTAAAATTAATTGCACATAGCATCGAAGGTGCAGAATTTACGCGTTTTTTTTTTTTTTGCTTTTATTATTTATCATCATCCATCACTTTGTTCCGTTCGCTTGTTTAGACACTCGCGCGTATTTTAGTGTGTAGCTCAAACTTCAAACAATCCTGCAACTGGCCGGGAGAAGATTGCTCGTCGTCTCGTAAAATTTCCTTTCTCCGTTCGCGTTCTATTATTATTATTACTTTTTTTTTTGCATTTTTTTTCGCATAACACGTAACATGAGAAATCGTAGCTTACTCGTTTAAGACATCCCTACACAACATGACTACGGTAATGCGTAATGGATATGTGCGCAAGTGCGTGTAAAGAGTTGGTTCACGGTAAGAGATGGGTGGCTGTGTAACAGGAACAGGAACAGGAAGAAGAAGAGGAGAGAAAGAGCCGAGGGTTGCAGCAAAGGGTTGAGTGGAGGAGATGCAGTGTCCGCGCGTACGCGCACACACGCGCACGTACGCACGTGCGCACATAGGCACACGTTCAAAAGTATATATGTATGTATATATGTATGTATAGATTCTGTATATAATATATCAATCATTGATTTTTTTTTTTCTTCCGTTAAGTAACTAGTCTTCTCGAATATGTATATATATATATACACACACATAAATATATGTACAGACATAGTATATATGTGAATATATATATATTTGCAATTAGGTGATAATTTTATATGTACTCGATCACTCCGTCGCTTAATCATTCGTTCGTCTCTCTGGATTCGCACGGTCCCACGTTCTCGCTCTTTCTTTCCCCCTTTCTCTCGAGTTATTTCTCAAGCTGCCACTCTCTCGCATGCACGTTTCACACGCATCCCTCGAAACCTACGACTAGTGCCCTACTTACGCTAAGATGCTATGGTAGACAACAACAAGTAATCGTTAGCCTAGAACTTCTGATCTCTTTTTTTCGCTTGTCCTACTTTCGTATTCGTAATATATGCCGTAAAAATGTTGTATATAATGATATTAATATTGTTATATATTTCGCTTTTTATTGCACACGCGGTGTTGCGCCCCTTGGGCGCTAGCGCTACACAGGATGGATGAAATAAAGCGTTACGAAATCGTATCTCTATATCGTTTCCAATGAAAATATTTTTACATAAAAGATGTGCAACATGTTAAGTAAGATTCAAAATTTAATGTTACAGAAATACTTCTGTCAGTGACGATTTTAAAAGATTATTTCAACTCTAACTTAACTTTTTCAAATCTTTTGCCGAGTTCTATTATGATATACTACGCAGCACTTTATTTCGTTCACCTTGTGTAAGCCGATCCGATTAAGTCACGTTCGTTTTCTACGAGACGCAGAAAAATGTCGATCATTAAAGTCATCGAGATCGGATCCAGTTTTTTATTTCGAGCGTCAAGCAAAGTCGTCACGTTCGAACGTTTTTGACGCGCGAGTAATGTAATGGTCTCCCGACGCTTACCCCACAGCTACTCTTTAATTTAGCACATTTTTGCCTCTTTTCCTTCTTCTTTTTCTTTCTTTCTTTTTTTTTTTTTTTTTTTTTAAAGTGCTTTTTTTATTCACTATGACTTTATGTTTTCATTATACATGCGTTTCGTTTAATAGAACTCGCACTCAGTATATAATCTCCAATTTTAAGCTGAGATTCGTCCCGCACAAACTTTGTAACATGGTCGTTGATGCGCTTGCTTCGGTTCTTGTCTTTAATCGGGAAATTGTATTTTTTCTTTCCACTTTTATATAATCGCCCAAGCAACGAACTTATATTTCGGCCTCGATCTAAGTAACGCGTCGAAGACGTATCTTACGAATACAAGAAACGAAATTGTTACTGTAATAAAAACGTTCCATTTTGAAATTGTCGACTTGAACGTATACAACGTTTAATACTTTACATATATATATATATATTTGCGTATTTGTATATGCACGTACATATACATATGTATGTGCATGTCGTGCATATACATACATATATGTATGTGTACATACGTATATATTTATATTTTTCTTCGTTTTGCATCTGTCATCTTTCTAGCACTCTGTGGTGATCTATTTAATTTCGTGATTTAACTACGCGTCGTATCCCGTAAATCTACTACTGCGGTGATGGACGGGGGTACAACCCTATGCAACGCTTTAAGATGGCGATATAATGAAATATATATATATATATAAAGAAAAGCATGAGAAAAATGCGAGATATACCCGAATTAACGTTATGTCCAACACGCTGATCGTCCAGAATCGACGAAAGTTGCATCTCGCCATTCCTATATACGCAATTCAATAATCGGCTGACGATCTAGCTTAATCCTCGAACAATATATAATACATATTTATATAATCTATAATTATATAGAAACTTTATAACGCTCGTATAGCCTCATCTAATTATCTTACGAGACTTAAGTCACTAATAATACTCTACTAAGTAATCAGTTATCGTATATTCAACATTTTTCTCTCTTTGATATGTGCGTTCGCGCTTTGTCAATGCCAAGAAAATATTCGAAGCGTTCGATCTTTCACAGCGTGCGTTTTGTGTCCCTTTTTTTTATATTCCACTATCCCGCGTTATTTTATTATCCAAGAGTATATCGTAACGGTTATATATGATCGTGTCATCGGACCGAAAGAATAGTGACGTTCTCAGTATGTACACTGAGAGGCAGATATAGTATTTACCGCGACGAAGACGTTTCGCGGTATATTAACTATGAGTTTCGTGTGAGAATCGACGCACATCATGATAGTGTCATACGCTAACCGCCGTCGCCGCGGCAAATGCCATATCTGCCTCTCAGTGTACGATCGATCGAGGCTGAGAAACAATTTTGTCACTCGGCCACTGCAACAGTTCGCTAAAATTTGAAGGATCGTTTCGATCGTCGTCGCGTGCCCGGCTCTAATCTACCGACCTTGTCACGATGTAAAAATTCCTCTACGTTTCTCGAAAGCTATGTTACAAAGTATGAAACCAACTAAATCCTTAACGTCGCTTAAAGTCTAGTTTGGAGCGTCCTTACGAGCGCGCGACAGGGTTTCCATATCCGTAAGGTAACAGCTACCATCAACTCTAAACAGTACAACATATTGCATCCACATAAAAATATAAAAGAGTTTAACGAATTCTATATGTATATGTATATATACGTGTGTATGTGTATATTATAACAATAAGTTTATCTTCCACTACGCGAATAAAAGTTTCGAAAGCCACGTTTGAAAATCAAGCGTTCGTAAATATAAAAAGATAATCGTTTTTTTCCAGACAACTTTTACGACGCTCTCATTTAGGAAAGGTCTATCGGTTACATTACGTCAGGTTGAATATACTATGGGTGGGAGCTTAATTGCCTTCATTCTCGCTATTTTTTCGTAAACTTCGCATAACAGCAAGGAATATTACCAATACGTAACATTGTAACAATTTTCATCTTTCGCAAACACACTTCATTTCTCAAACTTAAATTTTACATGCGCGTGCATGAGAGAGAAATAAAGTTCATTCTCTCATCATTATCTCTTTTTTGCAGTCTCTTTCTTTCCCTCTCTTTCGTACCTTACGCAAACATATACGTGCGTGCATACATGTGTCTGACAATTCGACAATCTAAGAATCCGGGAACAAATAATCGTTCTTATGTACTAATATAGTACACATTTCGTATGCAACTGATCTTCGAGTTGCTAAAATATCGCGTGTTTATTCGAGAATTATATACTCGACACTGTTTCGCTTTTTTGAGACAAACGTGTCGGACACACTGTTTTTTACACGCGTATTGTTTATGTATATTCGGGTAGACTAATGCCCCAAGTCCAACAGCTCGACATTCGAAACCAAAACAAACTGGCCCGCTCCACCAACATCGATGATGTTTGTCCTACAATATATTACGAAGCATAAATTACTCGAATGCCGCTGCGCTTCGAGCACTCCGGCTCGACCTTCGACTTATCACGCGATTCGCTGTTAATCCGCCTTCGTTGTTTCGACTGACAGACTAATCCTTTTCGTGCCTCACATACTACGGCGTAAAATACCTTGGTACTGTGTTCTCTAGCATTTCTCTACTACACATTTCTCCGTTTACAATCAACGTCACGAAGAAGCCTAACGTTGTTTTTCACTTGCGATTCAGATAATTTGCTACAAATTATCACATTTTAGTTTTCTCAAATTGCTGAGTCAAAGTTTACTCGATTATTCCGACTAAAGACATAATTTTCATTTACAGAATTCGATCAAAAATTGTCTATACTACTTAAAACCAGAGCTCTCTTCCTTTTTATATCTTGTTGAACAAAAATATAAATATAAATTATCTGCAGTAATAGCTTTTTGGAGAGGCAAATCAGAAACGGGTAGACATAGTGTCGGAAGGCTGAACGTAAAAATTATTGGACGCGCGATATGCATGGCACAAATATTGAAACATAAGCTGTGGGACCGACAGACCATCCTTTTTACTTCCAATGTCGGAACTATTCAATATTCAAAAAATGTAACAAACATAACGTTATATTATATTATAATTTTTATGTTTCATCGCCGAATTTTCATACACACACACACACATACATACCCTTTCTTACACACTCACACACTTGACACGCTGCACATTTTTTCTCTCTTTACCATTCCTTTATATATATATGTGATTTTGATAATCTAATTTTCGCTCTACCGATTAACGTAGACGGTATTTTTATATAATTATGGTCTTTTCCTTCATATCGCGGATCAATTTTTGCGTTAGCTGTGGGCTTAATAAAAAGCTAGGCCGCTTTTAGGCGTTCAGGCTACCGAAAATGTAATATTACTTCTCTGCTTGTATTTCTCTCAGGGTGTAGGTATGTATAATAACATTTTGTTCACCTTGCATATAATCGATATCACATTATAACTATTACCTCTATGTCCTTAAAACGTATCCTTTACAAACACTTTATACAACACGAGCCCTGGAATCTGAATTAACAATCACCCGATCTGCCACGCTCCGACTATACAAAACTTTCCTGCTTCTACCCGACTTTTCTCGTTTTCTCCTTTTCTCTTTCTCTTCCAATCTTACACACATACATGCATACCTGTGCGAATATGGTTCATTCTATTACCCGTTTGCTTTCACTGTGTACACGTGTAACAACCATAATAATATTTTCTATCTTCGAGTGTTGTAGTGCAATGTCGAAAATTTGAAGAGTTAGCAAAAAAAAATAAAAAAATTAATAAATATAATAATAACTGCTTGGAGAGTATTAAGCTGATGCGGAACATCACGGAAAGTGCAATGTCTAAACATTCTGTTTCTTTTGCTTCGTAAGAGCGTATCAGTAATAATACATTATTTGCACACGTGCAAATATTTGCACTATATTTCGATACTTTTACTATGCAGAGAAAATATCTCACAAGGATTCAGTTGCGTGTAAAGATGCATCAGCAAGCGACAAGAGTACTCTCAAGTGATCCTTAGAATCTCCGCGTAACGCACCAATCTGAATACATTTGCAACAATTTTTCTTCTATGCCCTTAAGAAAGTCATGCTGTTCGCATGTGCCGCTTAAAGATTTTATAATTACCGTAATAGTAATAATTGTATTTAAGAGAAAAAAACGTTCGGAATCGGACCCAAATGTTTTACGTGAACAAGATATTTCTTGGTACTGGCGAATTTATTTCATGTCTATCGGCGAAATAAAGTAATTTACCGAAATTTATATTACATAATTTTTTGCAGCAAGAAAAGCAATTTATTATAATAAATTTCCTAAATAAGATTTAATTAGCTTGGAATACATTGTTTTTTGAAACAGATTTAAAATTTACAAACAAATTGCGCAAACCAATTCGGTTTTTACTAAATTAACATTACATATTGACGAATGTATTTTCTTTTGGCGTGAAAAAGAATAATTGGCTCGTTTCTCGCGTTTCCAGCAAACTTGCCATTAATGATTTATTGAAAGAAAAGCGAAGAAAATGTGAACAGCAAAGAGATTAATTAATTGTTTCTCCGTTCAATATCTCATATTTTTGTCGTTATTTCATCTTGTTCACGTATCAATAGTCACATCCGTTCCGATCGCATGTTGAAAATCCGGTGCGCCGATCAGCGGTTCTGTTTGAAACGTGATTGCCAGTGTTTGCCACAACACTAATTTAATTAGTTAATCTAATAAATCAATGTTTGAGCTTCACACAAATGTAAAACATCTTTTATCGAACGTGCTTTTATTCTGATTTATATAATTTGCGATTGCTAAATCGAAAAGAAAACGCGGAAAGATATTTTCTGTGTTAATGGCAAAAGTTCCTCGCGTAATAAGTTCTATTACAGTATATTATGTTGCGTTATAATTTTGGCCAATGCATAAACATATGAGTAATGAAAATATACGTATATGACTAATCTGAAATGCACATTTGGTGTAAGTGGTGCTCAAGATTTACGAGCAAACGTTGTTTCTTCGTCGAAACGGAACGCCAAACGCCGCACCGCATCGGATTTAAATTGTTTGAATTTTGTGAGTACAACAGAGTGAGAAGTTATAACGCTATTCTACGATATTAGAGGCAAAGAGAATTCCTGCTTTAGAGAAAAAACGGCGAGCGGTCAGGTCACTTTTTCTAGAAATAACGTTATGCGTAATATTCGGACGTGAGCGTGCCAAGGAGTCAAACGAGAAGACTTACAGTAATGTCTTGTATATTGATAATATCGCGTTTTAAGTCTAATATTATTGCTATTGTAGGTATACTTGAGAAACGTGACATTTCGATAAATGCACGAATCAAGCGGTATCTGATGACATCCATGATTACAATTGAAAAATGTCTTCGCGGATCATTATTGAATGCAGTTTTCTTGTAAAATTTTTATCATAGTAATTTCAAGTGAATTAATAATGGTACCGCAATCGATTTATCTCACGTACTTCAGTGCTTATTGAGTAACAAGAAGTAGGATGAGAAAGAAGAAGAAACGAAGAAGAAAGAAAAGAAGTAGACTAAGAAAGTCTGAAAAAGTTTTGTGCCAAAAAATCCTTCAAGGGATTATATAAAATTATAGTTTGGTCCTTGGCACGATCGGCTAACGCGCTCGCCATGCCTAAATAATAAAGTAGCGCACTCGAGCGGAGTAGCGCGCTCGGTTAATCCTTAACAAGACGAGTATTTCGTTTCAGGTATTTCAAGATTTTTATACAATATGTACACCTCTTGCGACTAGAGCAAAACGCCTCGTAAGCTTGTTCGCGAAGTTGCCTGTGACCTGATGATCGGTGATAGTGGCGGTGTGATGGTGTTGCTATTGCCGTTCGTACTGTGTCAAGTCCCCTTCGCGCGAGGCGCGGAAGGCAATGACTGGCGCGATTATCTTCTTTCGATTCGAAGCGGCGATCGTAGGGAAGAGTTGTCTCGCTGGCCGAAACTCGCCGACGACGAGGACGATGACGATAACGAGACCTGTAAATGTGCGTCCGTTTCGCAGACGTATTTCCCTTTCGAAGGGAAAGTTTAAATACCTCTGCTGCTGCGGCTGCGCTGCCTTGGCTGTCCTACACCGGACAGACCAGAATCTCGTACTCGAACATCAGCGAGATCGCGACGAAGACGAAGTAGAGGATGAACATCGTGAAGCCGAGGCCCTTATTCATTTTCCATCTAAAGCAGGCGATGCTCATGATCACGAACAGCAGCATGCAGAAAAGTATCGTTATGCTGCACACCATGCCCACTGAGTTCACCTCCACGGGTTTCCCGTAGATTAAACCGTATAGGAGCCATGGAACCGGAAGCCTGCGAATAAAATCAAAGCAAATCAAAAATATATCAAGTCTATTTTCAATGCTGATTGATGTATCGATGCAACTATAATTAAACCACGTTTGCATCGTTTCGTTTGATTTATATAAAAGAAAAATTAATAATATAAAAAGTAACGTTTTATAATCATGGAAAAAGGTTCAGATGAGTATGTGTTCAATTTGGAAAGGTTTTCGAGATGGAGTCGTGAAACGTGCTCTCGGGAAAACTCTCCGAGTGCACATTTTCATCTCGCGCTCTATAAACTCTATTAGAACATTACGATTTTATGATTGCACATGCAGCCGGATCATCCCCCGCATCGATCGAATATAAATGTGCACGTGTGTGGGTGGCTGTTACGCTGCTCTATATATTATTTCAAGTGCAACATCTATAATTCACATTCGTCTGTAACAATGCTGTCGACGTGTCTTGGATGTATATCGTTTGACGTGCGATTGCAAACGCGGGGCACACAAACGCAAAGAAATATTCCGTTTCCCTTTCAGGCAGTCGGCCAGCTGGCAAACGGTCAGCGGATGCATGGATATGATTGATCATCGACGAGAAGGATCTGATGTTTCGTCGCGGCGTACGATTGCCAGGAGGAAATCGATGTCATCGAGAAACGCGATCACTTTCGAAAGATTGAATCTTCTAACCGCGTGAAGACAAAGTGAGGAAAGCTAAAAGTCGTTATCGCTGATATTCCTGCTTTCTGTGAAAAATCGCTGAGAAATATCGTGAATAAAAAAGTCGAGATTCTCGGATAATTTTAAATTAATTTTTAACCCTGAATTCTTGCCAACAAAGTTATTTCAAAAATTGAGATCTGCGTTGTTGTAGCAAAATTTCGAATTATACATAAGCAAAAGACACAAGGTGCAATATAAATTATGCACAACACCAAGCGGCCTCGAAAATTAGCCAACTTTTGTCCCTTGTTTCGGAGTTTGATTTCGCATAATGCTGCACGGAAACAATCGCAACAATTGCGCGGTTTTATTAAACAAGAAAAAGTAAAATCTCGCGGTTCCAACGATGAACTGAATCGAGATTCCGCGTTGAGATTTCCAAGACTTTATCGCGGAAAATGAGTCTTGGGGTTTGGAATAGTATTCACGGCATTTTCCGCGTCAATAATATAATAATGCTTTGGAATGACTGGCGAATTGCGATTACAGTGAAATAGCAAGAATGCCTTGACGGGGCTCAGTCCAGCCACCAATTCCGTACGCCTCTTTTAACCCCGTTCGAACATCAGCAAAATTCCGATTTGTATCACGAGGCCGAGCTTGTATTATGAAAAAGAGAATATACCTACGAGTACATATGTATGCTACATATGAAATTCGTGTGAGAATATTGAAGTTGGTATAATATAGACTGGACGTATGCCAGGGCATGTATATATTACACAATTAAGTCTATTGTGTTTGTGCACGTGCAAGAGAATCCAATAATTCCGAAATTGTTCGATTCGTCTATTGAACTCCACTGTGCATCCACTGATATCACATGAGCCATAATCGTTCCTATCGTCAATCAATTTCCTGAAAATCTTACAAACAACAGTGACAATGATTCAACAACATAGGAAAGCTTTCTCGTAAACATAAATATTAGGAAATGTAAAAAAAATTTAAATGATTTAAATCTTAAAGATATTCAGCACTTGATTTAAGACAATTCCAGTCTATGGCATCGACAATTCATGCCAGGAAATGATATCTAATTGTACATCTAATAATTAAAATTCAAGATTCGTGCATCTGCAAAGTGATTGATACTTTAAAGAGTTTAAGGTAAGCTAAATGTTATTCTATTTAGTACAACATCAGTATAATGGCGCTAACCATCAGTTATGCATACATTCTTGTGTGTACAATATGAATAACAATAGCATCGTTTCTTTCACTAGCAATGTAAACAGAATTACAATATTACGATAAACGTTTTTCATGTAACGATAACGAAAGTGAATGAAAAATGATGGAACTGATTAAGAATTTAATAGACATCTACAGATTTGCAGTTAAAGAAGCCGAAATTTTTTTTTCACGTTAAATATTATCTCGACGTACTGTTTTTCTCTATCCACTCGATTAATGTTACTGAAATTTGAGATTGATATCCCTTTCGAATAAGTTTCTCAGCCTCTTTTGGCACTCGGCCCTTATCGTTAATCGATCCTTCAATATAGTATGACGGAAATGGGTTTCAGGTTCGAAAACATAGAAAGCTTTCAGGAGTGTATTGAATTTCTTTGTTAGTTGCATATTATTTTAGTATCTTGAGTTATTGTCATAATAAGAAAGGTTTGGTTAAATCTCACGCAACTCTGCAGAACAATTTATGTACTTCTGCTTTTTAATCGACATTAAATTTCAAAGTACATCTTAATATTGAACGATTAGATACGACGAAATAATGACGTTAAAAAATATAATTTATTGACATTATTCAAATGGTGAGCTCGCGAGGATAAAATCGTAGAGTTAACATTTTAATAGTGGTATCGAAATATTCAAATACCGAAATATCAAAGTTTTTTTCTTAATTTGCTTCCTCTTTTGTTATTCACGCCGTGCTATTTACTTTGTTATAATTTTATACGTAAATGTTAATGTAAAACGTGTCGAGAATGTATGCATAACTTTGCATTTATCTTGAATCTTTATTCACATTGTTTAATTTATTAATGCTCATCTGTATTCTAAACTTTTCGTATTTTTTTCCAAATTTTGTTATGATGACAAGTTTTGTTTTCTATACGTGAAGGTTTTATAACGCTTTTTTTTTCTTTCATATTTATTGCAAATCTAGCGATTCTATTTTGCATAATATATGTATATATATTGAAATATATCATAAATCTATTTATATGCAGAATCAATAAGTGATACACGTTGCTGCGATATCTCTAAAATGGAAATATAATGACTCGTTTGTCAATATATTTCTACATGTATATTTATACCTTTCGTTCAAAATTTTATTTTGTTATCTTAATAAAATATTTTCCTAGATTATACTTTTCATACATCTTGAATTTTCAGAATTATTTTAGTCCCGCAATAAGCTTTTGCTGTAACAGTTCAATTAAAACTTTCGGTATAAAAAAAATACATTTATCGAACAACAATATTGCATAATAAAATCAAACAAGTTTAAAATAAAGTGAATGAACGTAATCGGAAGAGGTGGAATAAAATTGCCGATGCCAAGGTTCACACAGTACGTTGTAGGATAACATGGTAGGAATCCAGGTAAAACATTTAGGTACTCACCCAACGGTCACGTCGAAGATGTTACTGCCGACGGAACTCGACACGGCCATGTCGCCGTATCCCTTTCGCGCAACGATGACGCTTGTGATAAGGTCCGGTATGCTGGTGCCAGCTGCGAGGAACGTCAGGCCCATCACTTCCGGCGGTATGGCCACTGTGTCGCCGGCGACATTCGCCCACCAGACCATCAGGTACGAGTACGCCGCGATCCAGAAGATCGAGCCGATGAACGTTACCGGGAAGAACTTTTTTCCTGAAAAAGCGAGTGGGATCAGTCGAGCTTGCTGCGGCTTCTATAGAGACAGCGGATCGTTCAGAGTTACGATGTAGTTACACAGGCCTACGGAAAAAGTAGCCTGTGCTGGCACCAACAATTCGACGTGATATGATATTCGGTCGCAGAGGACGTTTGCGTAGGGGAAAGCGGAAGAATACACACACACATACACACATAAATACACCACGTAGTAAAAAGACGTTCTTATACTGGGTCGTATACAAAACGTATCCTGATTGGTTCACACAGTCGTGAGCGCCGATCGTTAGCCAATGAAAATGCGCCTTTTATTATTGCGCAGGCGTGAGGGCGCAAGTGGTGCTGCATCATGGTAGAACGTCGTGGAAGGTGAACAGTGGTCTCCGACAGTCTCCGTAGGTCTTGCTCCGTTTCTCCCCGGTCGGTGATCACGCGATATCTCCGGACGAGACGTTTCGAAGTAAGATTTAGTCTTATTCATACGTGGCTAGGTTAGGATATGTTCACTTCTCCGGGCCGATCACGTAACGCGCGACGTAGTCGAGTTTTGCGGAATGACCGAATGACGGACAAAGGTTGCCCGCGCGGCGTACGTGACTTATTCAGTCGTATAATTAACGGGGGACTTGCGCGAGCGGCATTCGGACCCACGCTGACCGCGCAGCGGTGGGGATATTCCTGAAGTAGGTTAGTAACGTCCTAGTAACCTACTTTCCGCGTTGTCACGAACATCAACGAGAAGTTCGCCGTAAGTTTGCTCGGTGTAGTCGGTCGCCGGTAGAAGCACGAAAGAGAGGGATAATGTCGCGGCGCGTCATCAGGCCCTCGTTCCGCACTAGATGCCTGACGCTATGCTGGCGGGTCTCAATACCGAATCATTGTCGCGCGAATGGTACGTATTAATACATTTTTATAATACACTGGTATTATACTTAATTAACTAAGAGAATTTTGTCTCCGTTAAGGATCGAGAGTAAAAGTGAGTGTCTTGTGTGCGAAGGAAGGATCCGGCCCGACATGTTGCGAGACAGAGGACCACGAAAAGGCCATTAAGCATCGTCAATTTCGTTGCTGCGCATCGTTCGGTGAGTCAAAAGTATTTTTTTTTCTTACATTATAAGTACTTCGGGTGGAAAAATCACTGCACGTCGAAGAATATTAAAAAAAAAACAAAAGGTTCGCGTAAATCGGGTATATTTCGAGTACGTCGCGTAAATTGCGTACTTTGCGAAATATTAAACAAAAGGTTTTCCGAGCCAGGGATTTCTTTCACTTTTTTTAATGGATTTTCATATTACGATAGACGAAGTCGTTCTCAGCCAATAAAAACCGCCAGTTCGCTAACTTTAATGCCGCATTTACGTGCTTTAACGCTGCAATAAAGAGAATAAGGTTTGAGATATCTAATCCGTCCCGTAATCTAATCCTAATGAGTGAATCTCGAGGGTGAAATCCAAAAGCAAGGAAAGAACTCTACTCTCAATTATTTTTAATTAAATCTAATATATACATCGCGTAAACGCTCGAAATGTAACAAACTTTTTTTCGCAGACGCTTGCAAAATTGACTTCTAATTACAATTATCACGGTCTTTGAAAAACGATAGTTTTTTGTATCAAATTGTTTTTCACATTAATTTAGTAATCTGAATAAATGGTAGTACGCAATGAAAGGGCTTTGCGATAAGTAATTTACTTAATTTAAGTGAGATTAATTAAGTTTAGCCCCCAGCATTTTTAATTATTCGAGAAAAGAGTTGCGCTATGAAAATAAATCTTAATTTGGTAAAAGCATTCTCGTTAAACTGAGCGACAACTACATATTAATTTTTTAATCAGTTATCTCAAAGTATTGATACATCAGGAATTATTTTATGCATATATTATTCGCGTAAAATTAAAACTTATAATAGAAGAAATTGAAAAATGTATTAAGATTCATAAAAGAAAAGAGCTTTGCGCGTCTTAAATTGATTTCCTTTTAATTAATATGATGAGTCTGACAGAGCTTTGATTCGCTCGTGTGTCTCACATTTCTTAATAATTGATCCCGATAACATTCATATTAATAGATCTGTAAGCAAAGGCCGAGATTGCTGAAATTCAAAGGACATATCGGAATTTTACCCGACAATAGAGTCAGTACCGTGCAAGTACGTATGGCCATTTATGCGTTTGTACGCGTGCAACAATCAGTCCCCGATGCGAAATTAGCGTGTCAATATCATCTTTCGTCGCATTGTGCAATACCGCGATAGAAACGCGTTAATAGGCTGAGATAATGTGGTAGACGTGTGATAAATGATGGTTTGACTAACACAGCACTAGCATGTGCCGCTCAGGTCGATCTTAACATTTATTATTAAATCGATATGCGGCATGTATAAACCAACAGACACGCTCATTTTCGCTTCTTCCGCTAAACGATCGAGTCGTGGCACCTTTGGCGCAAAACTTGCTATCAACGTTGTTATCGCGAAGTCAAAAAAAAATAAAAAGAAAGAGAGAAAAAAAAATGTTATACCCTCTTTCTACTCTTAATTTTCGATCGGATACCGTTCCGAACAATGATAAGAAAGTAAGCAAAGTGAAACTAGCAAACTCATCCGACAAGTTGGCTGCAAGTGCCGTTTAATTAATCTCTTGTACTGATGAGTCGAGTTCCATCTCGGCGAAATCGATGGCTCGGAATCCTGAATTCCCGGAGTGGAGTTAATATTACCGCGGGGTCGATACCGGGCTAGAGCAAAACATCGCGCGACGCTCACGCTGATTGATAGGATTTAATCTGATCCTGACGTTTTCGGCGAGTTAAAAAAAAAAAAGGGATACACGTCGGTCTAGCGTTCTTTTTTTTTATTGTAATTAATGGCGTATCCGGTCTACTTTTTTTTTCTTTTTTCATATTCCTTCTATCCGTCTATTCAGATAATATTTTTAGCGAACGAATGAATCGCCATTCACGCTTCTATCGGTAAAGCGATACGCCGAGGGTACATACGCAATTAGCATATAACGAAATACAAAAGATGAGTTGGATTATTCACTCGAGATTTTCGGATTCGACTGATTTTTATTTCATCATACGAAATATCTATCGCGGTTTGCAATTTATTGCCGAGCGCGAATGAAGAGGATACACGTGAATATATATATATATCCTACTTTGCTATTAACGAGTTATGAAATTGGAGTGGAAATTATCTTGATATATCACCTACGTCTTAATATCACCGTCTCATTATAGAAGAATAGAGATGAAGTGGAAGGTGAGCAAAGTGGAAGGCATTCAGATAGACGTATTTACCGATTAATAAAATACTTTTGATATAATTAAAATTCCCCGTCCTTGGTAGCTCGTGTATGTATTCGTTTCATAAATATCCTAATTGACTTCTCAAGGAGAAAAAGAAGTTTAGGTCTCGCGATAGATGCAAGATAGGTATGTAAATGAAACTGCTTAATCGCTCTTGCGCTTAACAAAAGGTCTTGCTTTTGTCTTTGCTCCAGTTTTCATTTCCCTCTATTCGAGGCCGATTATCCGTCCGTGTAGAGAAACCTAATATTACTATTCGAATAGTCAGCGATAAGAAAAGCGTTGGGCTGCCGGCGCAAATATTCGACTGTCTCCCAATCGATTAAACAGCTAAGAAAATGTAGCTCTGCTTGATTATCGCAAAGTTGTCGCATTAATATCTATAGACATTTATATTTCATTTTGAAACGCACGTGTGCGCATACAAATACTAATTTCGCAAAAGAGTAAATGTAATTTCTTCTTACATTTAAAAGCTTTTGAAACCGATAAAATATTAGAAATAAAAGAAGATATTTACCTTGATGAAAAATAACTTATTAAATAAGTTGAGACAACTTATACGAGCACAGAAAACTCATTGATTACCTCTAGGTGTTCTCGTATCCGGTAACGTCAACCAAAGAGGAAACAAGATTGGCGCGACCAAAATGTAAGTTAGCCTTTTCCTTGGGCTGCTTGGCCAACCCATGTTCAAGGCCTCTGGAGGTTCATCCTCTTCGCCCTGCAAGTCAATATAAAAGAAAAGGAATAAGATCGCAGAATGATTTTCATTATTTAGTTTCACTCTAAGAGATTCGTAGATTGAGATTATTTTATTGATCTAAAAAAAAAAGAAAAAAAAAAGAAATAACATAAAAATTAAAGATCTAATAATTACGAGTTAATTGTAGAAGTTGAAGTAGCAGGTGCCTTCCTATTGTTTAGTTTCGAACAAACCGCGAATGCCACGAAGCGTATAATTCGCCAAGTATTATCATTTTCAGCACATTCATAGCATATTCAAGAACGAAATAAACGTAGTAGTTCCCAGTGCGCTAAGCTAATCCTCGTTTCAAATGTTTGTACACATTAGCTGGGATTGACATTAAAAGGTGTGCGCTATGGAGAAGAAGTCGAGCGAGTAGTGCGAGATTTATTTGAATGTTAGCAGCTAAATAATCTGCGTAGCGAGGGAATAAATTCTATTAAATGTAGGTAATTGTATTATAAATATTAAGTAACGAATGAACGTTCGGAAGTTTTCGTAACGCGAAACTTTTCTCAAAGACCATTAATCTCGAGTCTTGTCACTTCCTCGTGGCGAACTTAACGAAGCTACTTGCCGGACTTAAATCATCGTGCGAGCGCATCGCGCCGTTCCCACAAATTCGCAAACTTTCGCGGAAAATCGTAGGGTTGGTGACTTTGCTTCGATTATCCGTGGGAAGCGCAAGCGAGGCTGCAAATGCGCAGTGGACGGGTGGGTTGCAGCATTGACCCAGATTCCCCGATGCATTCAAAATGAAAAGGCCCTCTCTTCGGTCATTTAGGACAAAGCCGCCTGAGACTATTCGCCGTAACGTCCACGCTACTCACGACGATACCACCCAGCGCCGGCTAATATTCTCGAGAGAACTCCGGATAGTCGAGTTCCGATTTATATTTCCGCAGAGTAGCTCTCCGAATTGCGACGACGATTATGTACCGCTCGGGGAAATTGTTTCGACATTCTCTGACATTTCTCTCTGCGTCATTGTAAGGACAATTGATGTAAGAAGGAGAAAACAAGAGTTCTTCTATCACGGTGATTGTCGCGTTTCCGGCGAGAGCTACGCTGGTCTTTTCTACGAGACCTTTTTAAACGTTAAATAAATACCTGCCGGTGGAAATTAGCAGCGTAAATCTTTTTTATTCACATTACTAGTTAAAAGCGTCGCGTTTTATAATTTTTTTTTTCTTTTGCCAAATTTTAATGCGACTTTGGTAAAAATGCGTTTTTCCCCGCTAACGTTATATGCACATTTTGATCATTATATTCAATGACACAGTGATTGGGTTTTTAATTAAGACGTACCAATTGATTATCGTTAATGCAAAAATATATATTAAAGTTGCAGAATCTTTTTAATTAAAAACTTAATTTGTAATAATGTAAAAAAGAATTTTTTTTTTTTTTTTACGAGAATCGTATAATTCATATCTCTTTTTTACATCACGACCAAAGAATGTTAAAATAAAACTGCATATTGGAAATTGCGACTATGCCGTGGCCGATTCAATCAGATTTGCCTGAGTTGATCTTACTGGAAAAATCGTAAAAGGAGCGAAGGACGATGCCGGATAAGATTTGATACAGAGAACGTGCTACGCTTACATGCAATGCATTTTTTAAGCGAATATATATCTCGCGCGGTGATAAATGTTAATGTAGTGATAAAAGCTTGAATGTTTGACGCAAGAAAATGACACAATGCAAACTATCGATTTAAACCGAGGGTCGTGCACGGCATGACAATTTGTTGCCAGGACTACTGATTCGTTTTACTGCCACCCCGAGATAATCCTCCCCCCCTATTTTTTTTTCACTCGAGCAAAAGTCAATTGCGTATTTTATTGCGATCGTTTAGCGTTTCGGCGAAAACTTGTTTCGCGCTGTAATTAAAAGTACTTTAGTTTACGTTAATCGGTTTTGCTAGATGTTAAATGAACTTGAAAATGGAATTTCTATTTATCGCCGGATCTGTAATAGTCGCGACGTTACTTCAGAAGTCTTCGAAAACTGCAAGAGACACACATCGGAGGTGTGATGGGCGGCGATAAAACGGTTTGCCAGAGTTGGAGGCCGGCGCGACGGAAAATGAGGAGCCTTCGAATATATGCGTTCCTATCGTTACACGCCGTCGGGAAGAATTATTGAATATTTATCTCTGTCCGCGCCACGGTGGGTAGAATTCTACGCGATATCATCTGACGAGCCACGGAAAAATTAAGACAAGCAATAATCGCGCGTTTTCACCCTTCTTGTATCGATTGTCCGCCAGTCGTTTTTATTTTCAAGAGAAAGTAACAAAAAAAATAAAAAAATAAAGAAAAAAAAAAAGAATTTGTTTTACGCGCGAGAGTAACGTGTCAAACGGACAGATAACAAACTTATTGACCATCGGGGCTTTGTTTTTCTTGTTCCGACAGGAGTCTTGCATCTACGCCTTCGGGCAGAGACGATCGAATTACCTCACGATAGACGCCGCGAGACAAACCCTCTTGTCTCATACTTTATCCCTGCGGCAGCGCGACGCGGCTGGCATCCGATTTCGACGTAGACGAAATAACCTTGGGTGAACTTTTAAAGTTTTGAAGCCGACAAATATCGAGCGAAACTCTGATTTATGATCGCCAAGTTTGCGGTGAAAATTGCGCCTTGTCCCGATAAGGTTCTAATGGATGAACACCGTGCCGATTTATACTCGCGCGCGTTAAGGCTTCAGGCGTAAAAGCTAACTTTGATTACTCCGAGAACTCACCCCTGTTACTCTACGGGCCGTTTACGAGCATGGTATTTAGTAGGCTAAATAAGAGGCGGTCTTAATTATTTTAATTTACTTCAATAACGACGTTAATAAATGTGTAGGTCCTGCGACATATCCAGTTATAGAATTTTTTTAAATCGCTATTTGCTGTTATTATTAAATATTAAAATATTAAAGTATTAAAACACTGATCTCTCATTTTTTATTTAACTAAACAGCAAAGTTTTTTTTTTAACTCTACATATTATTTTGATCTCTCTACAATGTAATTTTTATATTTGTTTGTTGCAGAACTGTTGCAGAACTGTTGCTGTTATAAAACTCCGCTGCTGCGCATCGAACGGTGAGTCACATATTTTCTTTCAATGCATGCTAGCGTATCGGGGAAAAGTATTACGCGTAAAAAAATTAATGGCAATTAAATTTTACCAAATTATAAAAGGAATTAAAAATAAACGAAACAATAAAATTTACGCAGACTTTTCTCTCGCGGCACAAAGCGACTGAAACGGGAGGGTGAATCACAAACGCGGAAAAAGAGACTGCAATCGGGTAAAATAAATTCTTCATATCTCTTTTTCAAATAAGAGAAAGCCGCTTCTAGTCAATTATCAATTTGTTGCAATGTTTGGGTGGGAAAATTATATATCACGCGCGAAAAAGCCCTTAAAAAGATAGGATCTGTGACTCTTCCGTCTCTTATACTCTTGTCACTTTTTTTGTAAATAATATTGCGTCGCCCTAGTTCGAGTGAGACTGTTATTCTGATATATACCAATAAATGTCGACGATAAAGTAAAGAAGCTCTAAAATATATGTAAGGTAGAATGTTACATCCATAACGACGATCGACGTAAAAGTTAAAAAGGATTACTTCGCGTGATTCGCAGTATTGTGGAAATTAAACTGCCTATTCTAATTCAGGATATCCAAGTCGTGATAGAAGCAAACATTTCACAATGGAAAGTAGAACGTTACGATATCGAACTAACGTGCCCTTTTGCAACGCGTGATTCGAGAAACGCGACAGCCATCGCAAAGTTATACTAATCCTAAAATTAGCCTATCGTGCTAATTTATCAAGCTGAAAGTTATTTTTCTTTCGAAGTATTCCTTGTTGCGCGATCATCGGAAAATAGTAAGCATTCGGACGAGTCACGAGAAACGTGACGATAGACACGACTGCAAATCAAACGTTTTGTCAAGAAAAGTGGAACGACAAATTCCAATCAACGTGCTTCCGCGGCCTCTTTGTTTTACGACGGAAAACGCCAAAACTATTCCAATTCCTCGGATCGAGGTACGCCCGTATAACGAATCGGATCGTCCCGTCCCATCTATTCACGGCTCTCTTTCCTTCACTCGCAGAAATAGCGGGAGGATCATTAATAACTCGCGGACATACCGAGCGATTTTATTGAGCAACGCGTCAGCGTGTTAAGAATTTTTGCCTCTCGTCACGTCTGCGGCAAATGCGTATGTTCTGACACTGAAAGGGGCGCGATATAGAAAATAAGGACCCTTCGTACGAATAATAATTGCGACAGCGATTCAATAGTATTAATCCCCGCGACGATGTCGGAAATCGATGCGTGGAGTAAATTCTTGGCGTGCATCTCTTGCATTCGAAATTTACCGAATCGAGTCCAGCGTCGAGACCGGCGGCTATACCGCCGTTCGGAAGTTCCTGAATACCGGCGGTGGTGCCGGCAGTAGTTGTCGTAGTCGTAGTGGTAGTGGTGGTGCCTTGCGAGCCCTGCTGCAGCTGCAGAGTCGTCTCCTTCGAGGTTGAGCCGGAGTAATGCGCGGCGGTTGACGTCGCGGCGCCGTTATGCGGCCTAGTAGCATCCAGCAACACCTTTAGCGACGCTATCGCATGCAGCTGCGTCGCTTTCTCGTCCACCTTGCCTGAACAACATTAGAGATGCAGGTTAATGAGAGTAGAAACATGACGCATTAGCTGTTTACTGTGCGATCATCTCGTAGTTGAATTTATGTACAACAAAAGTAGTCCTTGTTATATCATATTAGTATAATCTGTTGTTTCTTGTAAGATCTCGAACGTGAAGCGATATGATTTTGACTTCTAATGTTTGTAACAGGGTGAATGTTAGAAAGCAAGAAATCAATCTCGTTATTAGTCACGAATGTTTAAACGTTTAATGATCAGGATAAATTAAGCGCAAACTTTCAAAGACTGTGAGAGTAGTATTTGCCACACTTGACAGCCGCTAACGTTGAAATCATTTCTATTCCATAGCGGCTACAGATAGTTGTTAGCAAAAAGAGCAGATTGCGTAAACATGCGAAGATCAGGTTTGCCGCGCTAATTACAACAACGTTTATGGCACGTTTGAGTTGTTTTTGCCTGAAATTGAGTCGGCTCTACTACAGTAGGTGCATTAGCGACACTGTCGTACGTTATATCGGAGCAGGTTCGTTGGGTTCGAGCAATTTCGCAATGCTCGCAAATTCCGCGCTCGACCGAGTTTCCGATTGCGATCAGAAAATAGGGAAATGTCGTTCCCGCTTGACGTCTTTTGTTCTTATTTTACGCCAGACCGAGCGCGAGACATTTACAAAACGTCGATATGCGTGAGCCGCGTATCAAACTTCTTCCCCGTTCGCATCGTCGGTTTCTACAACGTTAGAAAATCCCGGCGCAAAATCGACGAGATTGAAAATGCAACTTTGAGATAATCGCAAGATACATCAAAGTTCGTCGTGCATGCAACTATGTTCTACCCCTTTACCTAATTCTACAAAACGTCGCTTCTCGTCGAGATATACGTTCTACGAACTTACTTCTACTATCGCCAACCTTTTAATAGAACAAACATGACTCATTAATTAATCACGTAGAAGTGATTCTCGATTTAAAGTCTATTTGGCAGGTTTCGAGTGTTCCTATCAAGTTTCAGGAAATTGGTTTATTCTGTCCAGTGTTTTTGCAATACAAAAATGCGAAAGCCAATTTTTTTTTTTTTATCGTGCAAATTCGAGAAAGTAAGATTTAACTTTTTATCCAATAACATTTTATGACAGCTTTGCAATCAGCGTATATGTATTTTTTTTTTTTTTTTTTTTTATCGTTGATAATAGTCAAGATATTAATTAATTTAAAAACCAAACTGCATGCACATTGGACGTATCTAACAAATATCGTTTATGTCAATGTCAAAAATAGAAATTACCATGCAAAAAGAAAGAAAAAAAAAAATAAAGAAGAGTATTTTATTTAATACTAAAATCTAAATATACTTTTATTTCAACGTCACGCAGAAATTTATTTTTAAAAAAACTTTTTTCCTAAAATAACGTGTTCTTCACTGAAATATTATAAAATACAATACGATGAGTAACGTATGTAGTATACACGTAGTACTGTTTGTTGCGTAAGTCTTTAATTTCTTTTCTGAAGTGATGTGCGGCATGCAGCAGAGCATAGAAATGCGTTCACGCGACGCGATAAAAGACATAAAAAGTGTATTAAAGACAAGTAGAAAAACTATAAAAGCGTAAGATGAAGTTTCCATTGACATTGATTCACTTTTATAAAAGAATGTAATTTTGTCTTGGAAGCAAGCTTGTAATATTATTTCGCATTTCTCGGTCGCATCGAGACTTGTCAAAATTAACCCGAGTGGAAATTGATTCCCACTGTTATCTAATAATTATCTAGCCAATTCGCGGTTCATCTCGTGGCTGTCTAGCAAAACTGTCCAGCACTGAGCCAGAAATGTAACACATTATTCCTAGCTAATAACGAGCTGGAAGAGCTAGATATCCAAATGTTTTTCGCCGCGTACTAGTTTACTGTTGTGTGCTGATTTTCCGCAACGCCCGACTGCCGAATTCTCCGGGCTAACCGGTTCCTGCGATAGCGTGAATACGTGCGTGTGTTTATTACATCGGCCGACAGTCCTCGCGTTCCAAGTTCACAAGGTGGAGGACGCGCGAGCGGCTGGCGGCGAGAACCGGTTTGCCCGGCGAATTCGGCAGTCGAGCGAGCGTTGCGTAAGGTCAGCTCAACAACAGTAAACAAAGTACTCGGTGAAAAAAGTTTAGACATCTATTTAGATAGATAGACGGTACACACCGGACAAAAACTATACGACCGATACTAGACAGATTTTGTTCTTTTTTTTTTTTTAAATGACAACTTAATTTTTTTTAAGACAGTCACTAAATAATAAATACTTTCCACTCGGGAACTTGCATTTAATCCAACGCAAACAATTATCGCGATAAATTTAGCATGCTCTAGTTAGCGGGGGTGAAATATAAATACATATAGGAGCAGGACATTCGTGGATATATTGATGAGGTACGTCCGTTTCCGGTATGTACAATTCGCAGGGCGCCATGTGTACAGATCATGCATAATTTAGAACGTACATGTTTTATAGATAGCTTTAGGGAGAGAATTCGAGAACTCGACAGTCTTCCCGCTAAAGGGGATCATCGTTATTTCAACAAGTAGTCGATCAATCGGCATTATCTATTTCTCTGAATGGGAAACCTTTTCGTGATCGTAAGACGCTCCACGTTTGTCGGTAACCTTCGTTAATAAACGAGAATTACTGCACCTGCGATTAAGAAATATTTAACTTCAATGAGATGCGAGTAATTTCGGCAAGAGCCAGATAATTTTACATAGCGACGAATTAATCAAGGGCATGTTCAATCAAATTAATTGATTGTTAAATGGATATCACGCGCAATAAAAAAAGCCGTCATATGTGTGGTTACTTGTTTCAATTGACCACTCGTTCAATTATACATACGGGATATCCATTTTGCATTGTGTTGCGTCGTAAGAAAAGAAAAAAAAAAGATTCTAAAAATAGAAAGACAGAGTACAGGAAAAAAGAAGTAAATATCAATCATTTATTTCTGGATCTCTTCAGTCCTTTCGCTGACTTTATATCATTTTTTTTTTACACGTTTCTTTCACGTAATAAACAATTATTAAACTAAATTGTGATAAGTAAAATTGTTTCAAAGCTCGCCGAGATTTCCGTATCATTTGTGATAAATGAAATATATTTTTCCGAGAACCTTGCAAGTCACCATTAAAATTCACTCGTCAGAAAGTATCGCGAAGTAACTAACTAACAATCTGCTTTCGCGAATCAGTTGAGAGGTGCTCCAAATATGTCGGTTACCACAGCTCGTGCGAACTTTTGCCGCTGTTCCGTTAGGAAACAGTAGGTCAAAATGAAAAGTAAAAGGATGAAAAAAAAAAAGCCGCGAAAGAACTGAAATTCAGTATTATATGGAAATAGAATAGAGTCATTTTCAGCCGTTCGTAGTTTGTTATTTATTTCGGCTGTCTGCATGCAATCGCTGTCCGCGCATACATCTGTAGCTTTTTTTTATGTTCCATAAATTGAATCTCCCCGCGATACATAACACGTTCGTCCGTTTGGCAAAATTAAAAAAAAAATAAAAAAAAGAAAAACAGAAAAAGAGAGAAAAAAAAAGAGAATAATGGCGTGAGAGCGATAAAAAATATCTGCGGTGCATCTATGCTCGCAAAATTGTAAGGCTTTGTTTAAAAAAAAAAAAAATAATATCGTTTTTCAATCACTTATAGTTTAACGTTCTGCGAGTTTACAAAAAGATACGGGCGCGATAGCAAAAGGTCAATTCGCGTGAGCAACGTCAATGTAGCTATTATATTTTTGATAAACAAACCGTTGAGAGATCAAAGGCTCGAAGGCTTGATTCGAAATCGATTGCGATATGATACAATCTAACGGGCTGGTCAAACCAAGATTATTGCTCTGTCCGTGGCGTGAATCGAGCTTAAAAGGGTCTACCTTGCTCCCTGCTTATCGTGCTTCGTGACAAGGGATCGCGGATCTGCGTGCCGATGCCAGCAGTAGGTCAAAGAGAAAAAGCTCGGGCAAGTAGCCTTCGTTCTCAAAGAGAACGAGGCGAGAAAAGAAAGGCAAAGTGCCCCCGGGGGCTGGAAAGTGGAGTGCGATAGTAGTATCGACCTCGAAGCTGCCCGGAGCAAGACGAGAAGTTGGGAAAAGGAAGTGGGTGGAGGGAAAAATGAGCCAGAAGAGATGGGCGAGAGAAAGAGAACGGGAGGGAAGAGGTCAGTTAGCTGTCGTGTCTCAATCTGTTAAACTGTCTTACAGCCGATTACTAGTTTCGAGATGGAGGGAAGCTTTCGGTCGGGTAGCGTAAACGTCGAGAGTAGGAGCTGGGAGGTCGTAAGTCGGCATGATATTGGAGTGGGCTCGACAGGGCACTGTTAACCCACAAAACTCAATCAACCCGCATTTACTCGGAATGCCTCGTTTCTCGCTTTATAAACACTTGAAAGTAGTCCCAGCCGTCGAAAATAAGGAGAGTGACATCGAGCAACGCGCGAAAGTTGCGACGTATTCGTCGTAAATGTTTTCTATAGCCGTCCAACATAGGAATTCGTGCATAGTTAAAGACCACGGGCGCGTGGAAAGCTAACAAGGGGTGCTACCCGTGGTGGAATAACAGCTATGTTAACAGGTGACATACCTTCGTATTTGCCGAGTCGCCAAATCAAATGCAATGTCATTCGAGCGAATAGAGAAAGAATTTTACGGTTTAGTCACACGTTGCATTCGGTTTAAGTCGGATATCCCTGAGTGATCGAATTTGTACGCAAATTTATATTAAAAAAAAAAGAAATAAATTTAACGAAATTATTTTATCAATGTTACGTTTGTATTAATTCATAATTAATGAAAGAGTTAATTGAAGTATAGATTTATATGTCTATTTTGTATAATCTTTGCATTTATCATAATATATTTTGCTTTTAACGATTCGATAACGCGGAAATCGTCGTTATAAGGCTGCATAAGAGGCTGCATAAAAAGTCGCTTAAGTCAAGGACTATTAAATTCCTGAATGCACTGACCGAGTTGATCAGAAACGGTATCTTCCTTACGGAGGCGGCGGTGGTTTCAATAACTCGTCCCCGTCAGATTTCAATAACTCGTCTCAGGGTAATCCCCTTTTAAATTCAAAATGGTCACGGTAGTGAGCTAGGGATAACGAGTTTCGCTGTCATCCGGAGCCCGTTTAGCGAATTATACAGAAAATTGAACTTTACTTCGAGCACTCGCCTCTATCCATTTAATCCTGTCGCTACGTAGGCTGTAACGAATACCTTCGTAATTATAAAAATTATCTAGCTTCTTCGCAGCCACCTGTTCAAAACTTAAAAATATCGTTGGCACGACAGAAAAGTAGCGCGTTTTATATATGAAGATCGATATAGGGCACGGATTGTACGTATCGTGGCTAAGGAAGCAACGTTTTATCAACTATCGCGATCGTCCGCGTACTCGAAGACTGCGTCAAGAGACCCTTGCCCTTTACATCCTGTTACAGCCTTACTTCTCTCTCTCTCTCTCTCTCTCTCTCTCTCTCTTTCTCTCTCGTAGTTTTCGGTGCAGTCCAAGAACTCTCAGCAAAATCGATGCCGCGCTTCTTTTGCCAAACACTTCAACTAAGGTCGATCGATTCTGTTATCTGGGGCCTTTCGTTGTCGGCCGTTGTCGGTATCGAATACTACCTCGCGTGTAAGCGATTAAGGCGTGGGTGCTGCTAGGTAATTCTAATGCAAAACCCGACGTGATTGATTGCTCGCACTCGCTCGCCACCTTCGGCCAGAAACCGCAGGGATACACAGAAACCGCCGTAGATTCTGTTGATTTTCGGCCACAAGTGTGCCCGTTGTTTCGCGAAGCGTTAATCGAGAGCGAAAATATCTATACGTTGTTGATTCTTTCCGCTATAAATTTTGTATTATCCAATAATATGAATTTTTTATCAGACTATACATATATAATCATATTAATATTATACGGATTAGAGATAAATTTATTCTATTTCTATTCGATTAAGCTTGCATTTAAATGTCCTCGCATTAGTTTTCTTTTTATTAAAAAAAAAAAAAAAAAACGTATCGTTAATAATTCAGCTCTGCAAAAAGAGAATCTCTCGATTTGTTTAAATATTAATTATTAGGATTATTATACCAAATTAATTATTATATACTGTATTATGAGAGGTAGTCGGTTATACAATTCGAATAATTGCGTAAAAGACTGCGTATAATGCTTATGGGAGATATCACTAGTATGTGTAATCCGATGATAAATAATTCGACGGCTCTACAGCGCGGAATAAAGCGAATAATATCATACCAATCGTAACAAAACGAAGTAATAAAGTTTAACAAACAGGTTGATACATCTGTGACCTACTAATGTAATTGTCAAGTGCCATATAAGTTCTGCACAACTTTTTCATTCCTAGATACGTTATGTAGCAGGAAATTTATCAGGTGGACGTGAGTGGTCATGAATTTTCTTCTTGGGATCATTGATATAACAGAATGTAAACACGGTATGAATTTAATATAATATTCGTTTTCAAGGCGTAGGAATCACGTGCATTTCTTTTGTCTGCTTTATTTCTTGGTTGCATTTCCATTTTGCAAATTCTAAGAATTATTACAATTGTAGATATTTGTAATTTTTTTTTTTTTTAATACTACGCTTAGGGTTTAAAATACTGCAGGTATTTTATTTTTTACGTTAATTATATTCACTTTCATGCGTATAACTCCTGCGTCGATCTCTGCGACTACAAAATTTCTTTCGGTCATCCCGATTAACTCGTGGTTTATAATCTCCGGTGGGACTGTTTAAGCTCTTAGATTAGTTCCTTGTTAATAGAGATTCCGGTGCTCTCAGGAAAAGAAGTCGGTTACACTTTGATCGCGCCCATCCCTTCGTTTACTTTCGCCATCAATCGCGGCAAGCAAGGTTTTTTTTTTTTTTTAAACAGTATGCTAATAACCCGCCTTAAGACTTTCAGCGATAATACTGCATTGCGACACGAGGTAGTAATAAAAAAAAAAAGACGATGTCGTAAAATCGCAAAGTGCATCGTTTCAGCGACAAGTAAATTTAAAATTCCCGCGCGATTTATAATAATACATTAATCTGCAGGCTTACCGTCTCTTTTTGTCAACTGCGTAATGCTTCCGCAAATAAAAAGCGCGCTACCTGCTTTTGTCTCGCGTATTTTAATTAAAGAACATTGTATCCATCCTTTTACATAATTTGATGAAAATTTGCGGTCGTAAGTTTAAAATAATGAAAGTATGGAGATTTTTTTTTTTTCTTTTTTTCTTCTTTTCCGCCGAGATTTGAAAAGAAAAGAAAAGAAAGCGAAGATAAACTTGCCGGCATATCGGGGATGCGCAACGCTGCACAAACAGCGGGTCCGAGAGAGCGCTCTAGAAACAGCGGGTCCTTGGTCACCGTCGTCGGCATTATCTCGAGTAGTGTTTGGATGACGTTAAAGCGTCGGAGTTAAAGGAAGGGAAAAGGAAGGCGAGCCCCAAGTGTGGATTCGCTAGTTACGATCGATACGCGTTGGTTTCTAGGTCAGGGTCCCGATACACACTCGCCACTCACCACCGCTCGGGATATACTCAAAACGCGGCTCGCAAATTTATTCAGAACCAAACGGCGAGGAGGCGGCTGCCGGCAGCCGCTTGCAAAACGCATTTTCCTACCCCCCCGACTTCCTTCCCCGAAATTCTTTTTCTTCCCCGTCTCGTCCGCGCTCCGCGAAAGAGCTCCGGATATCGCGCTGAAAGATGCGGGACGGAATCGTGAATTACACGCGGATCTATTTCAGCGCGCGTAGATCTATTACGCGCCTGACGGAGAAGCGGAGAATTCACTGTTTCCTCGCGAAGGACGGGGACGGCGGTACGTGCCGCTTTTGAAAACGTTCGTATTGAACGTTTTCCCACGCCATCCAGATTAATGACGTGCTTCCGTCGCGAAATGCTTCGCGACGCCTCGCGACGGATATGTAGGTGGGAAAGAAAAGAGCGCTTATGTATGGAGCGCTCGGGGATTCTATCGCGTTATTTCCGCGCGGGCTCGCGGACCCGACGAGCGGGAACATCTATAATAACCCTTTCCGTATTTTGTCGGACGGCAAGCAATTTTCAGAGGAACGGAGTACAATGTCGGAGCGTACTTTCTATGCAAGAGAGACTTGTATTTTTGAACGAGACCTTTTCCCATCGGCTCTCGGAAAAAGATTCTCCAATTATAGAACGTTTTACGCAATCGAGGCAAGGCCAATTATAATTTTATATAATAAAACGCTACCTACACCAATCTATCTATACGTATCGATAACTCTACAATTCTATCGCTCTATAACTTTAAAGTTTCGGGCAAGTTGGCCTATATCGCGAATTAGATGGGCGCGCGGATTGAAGTGACACGAGACACATACACGTTCGAGTGTGTCATACTCCAACAGGAAATCGAACAGGCATCACTTGGGATATTACATACCGTATTTTCGAGTGATACGAGTCAATCGTAACATCGTGGACGAGATATCCAATCCGCGGTTTAACGCTTCCGAAAGGAGGCATTAAATAATAGTGCGAAAATCGTTGATGATAAAATACCGAATTGATTCCGTCAGCGTAATTCACTTTTGTCCGATTTTATATACGTAGAATAAAAAAAAAAAAGAGGAAATGGTAGGAAGATAAATGGTTTTAAGACTCTTTAAACTTTAAATAAACTAATATCTAGTCGTTAAGCTCTGCAAATTTATGGTACGGCCGTCGTAATCTTTTCAGTCCTTAATTACGCCCGTTAAGATCTTGTTTTCGTGCACAGAATTTTTTTCTGTAAAATACCGTGAAGGGTCAATGCTATCAAAAGAGGGGCGAACAAATATACGGACTTCCATTTCGTTTTCGGGCACTCTCGGCGGCTCAGGGAGATCGATGCCGAGAATTAACATGCTGCCGAGCCGAATGGCCGCAGCCATCGCTTTGCGCGATATAATCCGAACGTTCTCACATCAACGTCGGCCTCGTATTTTTTTTTTTTTTTTGTTTCATGGCGAATGCATATCCGCGAAACTGGCGCGAGTATTACGAGCTAGGGCGTAAAACGCTTGACAATTCGCGGAAAAAAAAGGGTTGAAATTGGAACAGTAAACACGACACGTCGTTTCGAATAAGTTATGGCTTTCCAAAGATCGGTTTTTTCCCCATATATCTTTTTAATATTCATGCAAAATATTTTAACTTTATTCTCCCGTAATATGTAGGAATTAAGAGTCGCGCGTCAGAACTAATTTCTTGAAAAAAAAAAACGATATTTTATTATTGACAAAAATGTGAAGTAATAGGCACCAGATGCATTTATCTACGAACAGCGAAGGAAGGTAGGATCCAGAGTATGACTTATCGAAATCCGCGGCTTATCGACGTAAGACGGAGTTGTTCGGCAAGCAATACCGGCGCGTAATTGTGTCTTCTGCACAATAGATCGATTATCCATCACTCATCCGTCCCCGATATTCTTGTAACATTCAAGTATTATTAGCATTGCCGTGCCGGATAAATCAGGATACGAAATTATGCAATCGTATTACAATCGCGACGAACTGTTGCGTTACATCACCCTCGGCGGCATGCATTCTCCCGATAATTTCCGATAATTGCTTCTCAATAGTGTCGCTCTGTCGCTCACGAGTGACACTTTCGCCGAAGCTTGCAGGAAAACGCACTTTCCGAAACGCGCCGGAAATCACTTCTTCCCCTCCCCCGGGATCGTGCTATCGGCTCTCAAATTATCAAATCGTTTAATCGGATAATTGCACGTTTTATCTCTGGATACAATCGGCCCTCCGTCCGTTTTCTCGAGGCCCTTGGACGAGCCCGCGCGACGGCGGCGTTTGTTAATTGCTAAATTAAGTGCAGGGTGCTCTCGCGCGGCACGACTGATAAAGATCTTAATCCACAAGCCAACCCGGCAACCTCGTAGGATTGATTTCGTCCTGCATGTGTACGTATCGTGTAAGCCGAAGACGGCCGCGCAAATGGGTCAGGTCACGCGCCACTGCGAGGATAAGGGTGACCATCAATTAGACGGCCCTCTTTTCACTCGGGCCGCGACCCGTCACCGCGCCGCGCTTTGTCCGCTGAACGCCGATAAATGTGAGCTGTCCTAATTTTTGAGCCGAACCGAATTAATGACGCGCATTAACGACGGCCGTAACAAAGAGAGCCGCTTATTACCAACGGCAAGGCCGTATTTTTTTTAAGGACTTGGCGCATTTACTTCTCACTCGGAGAATATGCGAAAAAAAAAAAAAACAGATTCGCGTCGCATTAAGTGACGTGCGCGATAATTAACTATTGTTCCATGTCGACTTTGAGTGGCGATTTTCCTCGCGCTGCTCACGCACCGTTCGCGACCGGTTCCTGTTTTATTCATTATCTGTTTATCGCGCAAGATTAATGCGCAAGATTCCGCACGGAAAATTACGTCGCCGTGCGTGGCAACGGTATTTTCATCGGAACGAGAGGGAATTCGGGACGTTTACGTCGCAGCCGAACCGGTGATCCGGGGCCGTTTTAGAAAATGGAAACGTTATCGCGTTTTCTCCACGCTTTTGTTAATGCCGCCGCGTGTGCGGCGACTGTGACTGCGGTGCCACAGTGAAATAATGTTCTCCGTCTCCCGCACGCTCGCGCGTAGCCGCGCTTCGATCTATAAATGCACACGGGTTGCCCGCGAACAAGGGAGAAATATCACGGACTGGACTCGCATTTATTCTCCACCACCCTCGACTGGAACCAAACGGCGCTTTCACGTGTCGTTATCGCGAGCACTTAATCTACCGACGTTCCGATCGCGCTTAATTGATATATCGCGATTGAGAGTCTTGTTATCCTCTCCCGCATAACTGACGTGTTCCCGCGGCGCAACGAGATTTTACTCTGTCCCGGCGTGTCCGTTTGTTTAATTGCGATTCGACGTATTAATCGGAAATACAAGGACGACTGTTCACTATTCGCGAGAAACAATCGTCAATTTAATGCCCCGGGTACCCAGGTGCGAGGATATGTCGTTTCCGCGGAATCCCGGCCGGCGGTGAATGGAGATAACCGATCGTATATTCAGCGATAATTGAAAACAAGTAAGACCGGGCTTCGTTTTAGACACCCCAGATGGAATCCTTTATTGATTGAACGTACAGTTCGCCGATTCTTGTAATTTATGCCTCTTCGAATTTCGAGTAAAAGACTCAGCGTGGAAATTAATTAAATATCACGTATAATTTTCATCGTTCCGTCATTTTAACTTGTCCGATTGCAGTTATTTCGATTGCAAGTAGTTGAACTTAGGAAACAGTGTCGCAATAAACACTCGCGAGTATTTGCGAATATGAAAGAATTACGTATTTATAAGATTTTATATAGAGGCCGCACATATAAACGTATATAAAATATTCAGGCACGAATAACCGTAAAAAGTATAAAATACATGTATGAGAATATATATGTATACGACAAACAAGAACGTACTTGGCAAGTGTACAGTATTTTTCAGCCACCGAACGTGGCAACGGGTTGTTTGGTGGATCTTTCGACGCGGAAAATAAATCGACGTTTAATTTAACGACGGCACGAGCTAAACGAGACATTTAAATGCTAATCGCGGGAATATTTGAATTAACGCCGGCGAAGAACGTAATTGAGGGTAACGCGGTGTCGCCTAGGTGTGCGCTAAACGTTTGCGAACAGTTACCGGACGATAACGCTAATAATTTAGGACGGAAAGTATGGCATTGACTTCCTACGCGCTTTCAATCTCCACCGAATTATTTATTAACGGACGGCTATAGCCTGAAGCACGACCCAGCGATCACGTTCGTCATCGATAACTATTTTTGGACGCATCCCGAGCACAGTGAAATTTTAAACCAATCAAGCTCTAGGAACGCTCGATACAAAATTCCTGCACGATGAGTTTTCGTCGAGCTTGCATAGCGCACATAAATGCAACATCGCTCGAGTCTCATATATTTGTCAAAAGGAGGATGTCTTTTATAATAAAATATTACACATCAATCGATAGCATGTCCTTCTACGAAAATATGCGAAAAAAAAAAAAGAAGAAAAAAGTAAGATCAAAAAGTAGAACAGAGAAATATAAGTATAACATGCGGCGTGCGTTAACAGCTTTTTACTATCGCAATCGATACGACATACGTGCCATAGATCTTTGACAAACAAGCTTTCGATATAGCAACGCTATGCACTATCTACGTCTGTCATTCAAACCGTTGTCGAACCGGCATGCATTTTCTGAAAATGTGGGCACCGTCCGTATTTCACGCACATTTCAGACGTCGTTATTCAGACATCAACGTACGATGGATGCTGCCTAAGTTTCACTCCGACAATACGCCGGTAGAACGAATCTGCAAAGAAGCTCCCCAAGTAATGCGCTTTCCTGCGATTCTTTCTATTTGAATACCAAGCCAGTTCAAAGTTCAAATATTATCTCGTAGTGAAACGAATAAAAAACGTTATTTTTTTTTCTTTTTTTTTTAATTAAAAGGGGAGCGGGGGAGACAGTGCTTTCTTTAGTTGTCAGACTAACGTAAAACTTGTGCAAAAATTATATAAATATTATTTAAATCGTTTTACATAACCATTCGACACAGAAAAGTTTTTGTCTAACAACGATGCAGGGATACGTTTTGCACGTTTCAATTATTAATTCCGCGTTATCGTTTTAATCTAGGGATAATTCGTAATTGCCGCGTATTTATTGTAGAAAAAGGAGGAAATTACAAATTATTAGTCAAGCTAGCCTCAGGGGGTCTCTCGCTATCGGAAATTTACGGCGTTTAAGTAACGAGAATGAAATTTTTTATTCTTCAATAGAATTCTCCAAGAGATTAAAGCCTCGAGCGTGTATATATTAGTCCGTCTGTCTGCTATGTAAAGCCGCGGGGTTTTTATTAAATGCTTGCATAGTTTCTACGTTTAAAAACACTTTATCCGTCGAGCTGTCGGAAATTCTGCGACTTGTCTCAGAGATGTGTCGCCGGGACGAGAGTTTCCGAAAGCTCGTCGGTTCAGCTTGCCCGGCGGCGCTACAATCACAAAAGCATCGCCGACTATCGATTGTGCAAACATGCAAACAAATAAAACAGCCC
Organism: Cardiocondyla obscurior; assembly: GCF_019399895.1. Classification (NCBI taxonomy): domain Eukaryota; kingdom Metazoa; phylum Arthropoda; class Insecta; order Hymenoptera; family Formicidae; genus Cardiocondyla; species Cardiocondyla obscurior. The sequence continues at coordinate 3,160,334 of NC_091864.1, forward strand.
TTGAGTAGCATCACAATTATGCAATTGTATTTTTCAAGATGTCGCGGCTTTATATGTATTAATAGATCGATTGCGTTTGAAATTTCATGCTGTAGCGTAATTACATCGCCGAACACAATAGCTGTTATGCACGCTAATTAATGGTTGCAGTAATGATTGAAAACCTCGTTAAGTAGCGGCGAAATTGTGTTGCCAGCTTGAAAAATTTTCGTCGGTCTGCGTTTCGGGTCGCTCCGTTACGAGAGATTCTTAATTGGTTCCGATCGAGGATTTATTAATATTCGTTTCGAAATCCCGCGAAAAACTTCGTTATCACTGTTCAAGTTTCTACGCGTTTGCAGTCACTTCAATTTGGTCTGGTTCTTCTTTTTATTTCTTTTCTTCTTTTTTTTTTTTTCTTTAATAACCGATTCATTAACTTCAACAACGTTTATTTATTTTCGATAATAAGAATTCGATATCTCGTTGCGGTAAGAAATAAAGAGCTATTTAAAGAAGTAACGAAAGAGATGTGTGCACGTACGCTCTCCAATCCGCGAGTCCACATTTTTCGAAATATCGGGTCTCATGAAAAATGCATGAATCTGTCTTGCAAGTGCTATCACGAGCGGCGTTCTTCATATCGGTTTAATCGTGCAGACCAAACTTTTGCGGAATTTACTGCGAAGTCGCGACATCCGTTTTGTCAAGAGCTTCCCGGGATCGAGCGTGATGTTGGAAATGTGAGTGCTCGATGATACCGCGGGAGCGACAGGCACCGCGCGGATGGTGCCCACGCGTGCGAAATGCAGACCGTGCGGAACACAGAGAGAATGACAGCTAACAGGCACCAGAGAAACGAGTAATTATATATATCGTGCTAACGGAAAAGCGCAAGCCGCAAGCGAGAGTGATAGAGTGTGGAGTTGGTATACCGGCGCGGGACTGACCGTCGTGGAGCGGATCGATCGTGTGGATCATAAGTTGCAGCAGGCCGTGCCGGAACTTCGCGTGGCTCTCCCTTGAGTGAGACGGACCCCCGTGGGCCTGCTCGCACCCTTGTCTGGAGCTCGTGCCACCGCCGCTGCCGCCACCGACGCCGCTGCTGCTGCCAACTCTGCTGCTGCATCCGGCTTCCCCGGGCGCCGGGATGCTTCCGCACGCACCCGACGCACCGCCCACGCTCGTCTCGCTATTGTTGATCGCGTTCGGATGCTGCTGGAACACACACACAACGCCATTTCGGCGTTCAGTGGAAGGTCTCACGATTGCCATCGCACGTTTCTATGTCACTCGAGGCGGTTACGATAACCGCCGCTCTATAGGGACAATTCGAGAAAAAGCGGAATTGTTCGACGTGGATGAGAACGGAAATATCTTTTTTTTTCGGGGGGGGGAGGGAGGAGAGGGAGGGAAAAAAAAATTCATGCAGGAGCTTCATTCGGTCTTCTCTACAGCGAAAAAATTTCGGGTGTATATGTAACATTGTTTCATAGTTTCATTGTCCCATCGAATAGAAGACAAAAAGCGCACAGAATATTCTGAATAATTTTTAATTTTTACATTATACCTTGGACTAATTTATTTTTGCGTACTTTTTGAAATAATAGTTCTTAATTGTTGTGTATTAGGTTTTTCTTTTTTTTTTTTCGCGATTTATTCGTGTATTGATTAATTCTGTTACTGTTAAGTCGCGGTATCTACGATTAAAAATAATTTCGTTCTTCCAAGGATCATTAATTTTATCACCTCGGTATTCTCGAGGATATAAATTTGCCCGTGTGAACAGAGAAGATTGTTGGGATTAAAACTCGTGCTTAGTAACCACAGACAGTATCGTGTGGCCAGAACGTAATTAACATTTTCGGTTCGCGCGGTAACAAATGCCGCCGCAATATTTAAGCATCACGCGGTTGTGTACTTAGGCCAAGCGGCAGAGCATTACTCCGCCTCTCAGTTTGCTTATTCATGAATAAAGTGGCACGGTTATTTCGTAGAGCGCATCCCAATTAGATCTCCCATTCATATCTAACGTACAGTCGAAGCAACGGGGTATTACTTCAGCTTCAGAGACTGCTTAAAAATGAAAGAAAAAAAAGAAGTTAATTCCGTATTATTCCCGATATTCAGATCTGCACGGCTTGTCGCAGGCGTCTGTTATTGGCAACGGCATTATTCACGACGTCTCTTTCGCGGAAGGATGAAAAATAGGAAATGAGCCTATATTCTCCGCGTCCCGACGGATTCGCGCGAGCGTGTCGCTCGCATGGACGTCACCTTTGCGTATTAGAGCACGGTGTTCGAATATCGACAGCGAGTGCTGTACAGCGAACGCGTAAACTAATGATGAGATTGGACCGTACGTGCCGTCGTCCACCGGGCTCATCGCGACGCCACAATGTTTTCCCATTATACTTCTCCCTTAGGCGCGGCGCTAACTTTTCTGACGGAATTTCCACCGCGGAACGACGACGGCGAAATAAATCCGAGGATGACGTTCGGCGCGCATTAGCGAATCGTGTTCCGTAATAACTTCCACGGCGCAGGAAAATAATGATATTACTCGGGACGACATTGTGCCAGTCGCGGCTCCGTCGCATGTCGCGACTTGCGAACGTTTTATCGAAATAAGCTCGCTGTCACCGACAGAGCGATATGTAACTATTACAATATACAGATCGAATTATGACGCGCGTAAGATTTTACGGGGACCTTGGAGAACGTCTTTTACCAATGAAATTAGGTATAATTAGATACATCTGTTTTATTAAAACGTAGTAAATCTTTTCAATTAAAACGGAATTACTTTTTTTTTTTTTAGCACGTAATCGCGTTTATATTTGCGCGCACGCGAGAGATATGAAAATATACTCGGGTTCGTTATCCCCCCGAGAGAAAGAGTTTTATCCTGTCGTAATTGAATAATGAATCTAATGTAATCCATAGTGCCCTATGCAACGAAGATGTTACGTGAAAATTGCGTTAACCGATAACGACATTGCAGATATATGTCCTGCACCCAGAATATATTGTGCGATTTTGACGCCACTTTGCGAAATCTCATAATGCGTAATTGAATCGGGTACCCTTGCTACAACTTGAAACGTGATAACCCTGTTTGAGAGATTATTCCGACGTTAAATCTGTAAAACGGTTGAAGTTCACCCACAGCGCGACAAAACGATTTAAAAATTAACACGAAAAGATAAGAACGCTGCGTTCAAAAGAGAGAGAAAAAAAAAGTAATAATAATAATTAAAAAAAAAAAAAAAACAATTTTTTTTTAACCATTTTGCGCAAATTAAATATTCGCAGTCGCCCTGCTTATTGCGTATATATGCGCTTTGTATTTTATTACAATTGACATTGTTATCTGCGAGCGAGTCTGTCGCAGAACGTGGGATGCTTTTCTAATAAGCAATGCGTGTGGGCTTTGCCATCAATGACGGATATTCCTGCCGATGATGTGAATACTGATAGATGAAAGACTAAAGTGGCAAAGCCGAGCCGACCTCGCGGAGAAAGTCATCTAGCTGCGACAGCGGTGATACGGGTTTCTGTCGTTGTCACTCCGTTATCGGGGTAATGAACTTTCTAATTACTAGAGGCGTCTGCGGTGCCCGATTTGAATTTCGAGACGGCGTGTAGCCGCAGAAATTGTGGCGGAGTTGTCGTGCGCCGCGGCTCTGCGACAACTTTCGGTGGATTAACCCTCAAATATTTAAAGAGGAGATTACAATTATGCGGCGTATATCTATTATTAAATCTGAGATGATTAAATCCTGTGTAACTCCGGGTCGCCTTTAGAAATTGACAATGCCGTGCGAATTCTAATGGACTAAATGGTAAGCGATTTACCGCGCGTGATAATTGTGAAGTAATTAAGCGACGGCTCGCACGTCACGTTTCGCGCGTAAAATGTCTAAGGGTTTCTTTACTTGCGCCCTGGGTAAGGGCTAATTCATAACGCGATATCACTCGGACGATTATACACGATATCGTGGATTTCTACGATTCCTGGAAAACGAAACGGGAACACTTTCTATTCGTTAACACTTTCACCCCATTTGATATCGATACAAATGATGAATTGCTCATTAATTATTATTGTTCTAAACAATCTAAATCGTTATTCATATTTGCTAGAGTAATTGCACAATCTTGCAATATAATTATAGTGATGAAATATTTACTACGCGCAATATAAATATTAATTTTCCTGAAATTCATATTATTATCAACGAGTAAATACACATACGTACATGTAGACAGTTTCTATTTGTACATGCGTAAACGACATTTAGTTATAATGCTTGTAGTGGTTGATCAGTCGAGTAGTTTGCAACTCATTAGCGCGGAGCGTTATTAGGTTGATTATCACTACTAATTGCCAACTTTACTCATTAATCGTTTGATTTTTATTTCTGGTTTTAAGATAAGATTATCTACGACGCTACCCGCGCAAAACGTGAATTATCATTCTCGCGGAAAATGGAATTAATAAGCGAAAACCTTCGTGCGGTTGTAGCATGACGTTATCTGACGAATTATATAATAGTCTCGCAGCGCGCGAGGCACGCGAACAACTTTTCCCGTGTATCTTCTTAATTAGATGTTGCGATTTCTTTCTTTTTTTTTTTTTTTTTTTTTTAATAATCGCGTAGGTACGCTTTACACGTGTAACGCCTCCAGTTACAGGAAATAATTTGAGTCTTTCAAGCGATAGAAATGGTTCATATGGCATGTTCACAAGTGCTGAAAGGGATTTTGGAATATATTTGTGCTTTAAAGGTTTTAAAGGCCTTTTTAATGCGAGAACGTTATATTAACAGCGTATTAATAACCGGGAAATCACGAAGCGAAGCTTTGTTTCGAAATCCAAGATATTTGATTGACGTCACAAACGGCTGCTTCGGGAAGGCCGTACCATCTGCGCCGGTCTCGTAACTTCTTCCCTTCGTGAACAGCACTCAAAGGAAACTTGAGTCGACTTATCAAGTATTTCATCGGGCTAGAGAAGAGATCCGTCGATTCCAAAAACTTTTCCCCGGCAACTTGTCGATTCGCTTACATTTTTCATCAATTCTCGTGTGACTTGCGTTACAACCGTAACTTACTTTTTCGCGTGTTATCTGTGTATCGAAATCTGACGAATCGTTTCTTTGCAGGGTTCAATATAATAATAATAAAAAAAAAAGGGTCGTGAAAAGACGCGAGCTCGGTTCGGGATATCGGGCGAAAGAAGGGCTTGCCCTTGAATTCTTGCTGACTGTTCTTCCGGTGGTATTTCCTCTCATTTTTCAATATTTTATAACGTCAAGTAGGCCGGAAGATTTCTACGGTAATATCGAGTCAAATGGCAAGAGTGCAGACGCAGCACACAAAGGTAGCTCAAGTCTTCGGCGATCTCGGTTGAAAATAAAATTGGAACGACTCCTATCTCTCTGTCGACGTGCTTTCGACAATTTCTGCTTCCACGTACAAAGACCTCTTAATATTTCAAACAACTTTATTTTGTCAGTTGCATAATTCGTTCCGTTTATGCTAATTATTCGCTGTAGGAAATAGCGCAAAATGAGACTAAATAAAATTAAATTTAAAAAAAAATATATATATTTTAATGTGTAAAATAATATGAAATATGTTATTGTATATTGCATTTATATGAGGTAAAATTAAATATCCCGTAAAAAAAAATGTACAATAAATTATGTATAATCGTTCATGGAGAAAATACTTGCCTACGTGCAAGAATCATTAACGCCCAAGCAATCGTTCAATATTAAAGAAATTGTAAGCCGACTAACGCGATCGCGCAACCCGATAAATGCAAAGCCCGTGCGAGTGTCACTTAACCGGAGGTAAGAAATTTACGAGAGACACGCAATTGATTTACCAAATGGAAATCCATTCGTCGTGGCGATCGATGGCATTTCGCGTTCGAGGTAACGTCGAATCATAGAAATCGACGGACTTTTCACGGCAATTCTCGGAATTTATCGGTGCGCCTTTCTAAGGACAGAGGATTCTACTCTCTCTTTCTTCTTTTCCGCGGAATCCTTTCGTGCCCTGGATACTCGCGCAAAAATCGATGCGATGGAAAATTAAGAAAGGGAGAGGAAGGAGGAGGGGAGGGAGAGGGGAGGGACATTTCGCCCATGAACATAACTTTCGAATAAGCGTTGAACGAATGGATCTCCGTCACGAAAGCAAATGATTCTCCGTAATACAGGAAAATAATGAATAGCCTGAAATATAATACCCTTCTCGTGCCATGTCACAAAATTACAGGGTCTCGCCGATTCTGAAATAATATACCCCGCCGGATCGCGGAAATTGTATAATGTTATTACTCACGTCGTGATTAAATGCAAACGCATTAATTAGTATCGGTTTCGTCTGCGTCATACCGAGGGATGTGAAATTGCTTCGAAACGGTGGATTGAGAAAGACAGTCGGAAAAGCACGTGACTGCTGCCTTCTAATTGAATATTATCGTCGGTGAAGGAGATTGCTGTGCGACAAGTTGTCGGCTGCAATAATATGCTTAGCGCTCGCGTATTAAGTTACGCGCGTGGATGAGTAAGCAGCTTACGTGAACTCGTAGCAAATTTATACGCGCTAGTTTGTCTATTACACGTGTACGGTTGTGTGCGTGTAAACAACGAACGTTACATAAATCAGCGCTTTCTTTCGCCCGACATTGGGGAAGGGGACTTATCGAAATGCTCTCGAGCGATGTCACGGAATTATTCAGCTTTTCGTGACTTTACTTGGTTATTGGATCTTAAATTTCCCAACGAAACTCGCATCGAATAACGAAATTTCTAAACCATTTTTGTGAATTTAACGAAACGATCGCAACCGTCAATTTAATTTACGTTGTATACCATATTGTTCTTTTCTCCGACTGTCGTTTGCTTTTGTACGGCTGTTCGAAAACTGAACAAGGTTTACGGTTTACGTTTTCGGAACAATAACTATCGTTATGGCGACCTCTTTGCTTGAAAGTTACAAGTCTTCGTTACACGGCTACGTGTCAAATGCAAAGCACAAACCCTTAATATACGAGCAACCTTAATATCTTCTCGATTTCTGTTTCGCGCAATGTTTGCTTCCGCACAATCATTAATAAGCTGTGCACTCAAATAACCGTGTCACTTTAATTAGAATATTATGCAAGAAAAACCTTTACCCTTATTATCTAGAAAGCTCTGCCTCATCATTGCTTTTATTATCGGTAAAGTTCCGCAATAACGTAATATCGAGTATTGCGTAGCTATCGTCGGTTGTTTTTACGCAAAATTGATTTTGCGTTCATATGCTAGTAACAGTACACTGATATCTCGCGCCTGTATATTTTCAAGGAGCTAAAGCCTCGTATTTTCTCCGCTCGCGTTAGATATATCGTTTTACGACTTTTCCAAGTATTTTCGTGCTAGCGACGCATATCAAGTTTGCATTCGATAGTTAGGTAGAGCTTATTCTGGTTCCACAAGACCGCCTACCTGTTCTCCATAAAGCCGAGTCTAAAATAAAAGAAATAGGTCGAGCACAGCGACCACGTCGAATAGAGTAAAATTGAGATAATTACTATTCTGATTAATAAGCGGGAGAAAAAGGATCTCGGTTGTTCAGAAAATTTACTTTCGTAAGAAATACGTTTCAGCTGTGCGTAAATGTAACACGTGAACAAAATCATATTTTAAAAGAATCGGGGTGACACCTGAAATAATTAAACGTCGTCGGCGACGTTTTCGGGGGGGAGGGAATAGAAGACCCTAGCGCGCCGACCAATCACAGCGCTCCATGGATCGCCTGATCGGGTAGGGTGCTCGCTAGCAGCAGTCAGCCGTCTCGTACGCGTTGCGAAGGTTCGGGAGTCGACGACTGTAGGCGCGGGGAGCACGGGGAGAAGGGGGGGGGACGGTGCGCGATAACTAGACTAGCGCTGGAATGTGCGTCCGGTCACCCGGGACCAAAACACGCGCGCGGTAAGGCATAAATAATACGCGCTAAATAATACATTGAGTAGAACAGAATATCAACTCTAATTTTTCTGTTTCAGATAATACTCCACCATTGAAGATGGACCAACTCGACAACCCGTAGACATCCTGAGAGGAGGAGGAAGAGGCCCAGGAAGGGTATCCAGCCTCAGCGGAGCAACCTCAGGGTAAGTATAAACTTCTTCGGAATTAAATAGTTTAGATTTTTAATAACGTTTTTTTTTTTTATTATCTTATTTAATTATATTTAATATTTACAACATAACTTTTTTTATTTTCTGTTACAGATTAAAATGTTCAGTGAGAAATTACAGTGCCGCACGCCGATATTAAATTGTACGAATCGTTTTTTTTTACGATAATTTTTATACGGGAGTGCCGAAAAATAACGCGCGAAAGTTTTAAGTAATTTTCGCGATAGTAATTGATCCGGGCGCGTTCGCGAGTATCTAGTGCGCGGAAGGATGGCTCGTCACGTCCCATCTGAGAGGAGGAGCAGGCCTCGGATAGGCATCCTGCATCGGCGGAGCAACTTTTAAGTAAGTATAAATTAAAAAAAAAAAAAAAAAAAATTTTATTAATCTCATTAATTAACTGACATGTCTACAATAATATCTTCTTTTTTATGTTACAGTCACCGGCTGAACTCAACAACTCCGCTGAAGCTCATGCAGATTGGTGAGTAGTTTGACTTTTTTTTTCGTACTTTTTTAATCGGGTCTTTTGAACTGACAACGCATCGTCGATGTTGATAAATTATTCAATTATAATAACGTGCACAAACCTTCGAAAAATAGCGCACGCGAAGCGTGTGCATGGGTTGATGTAAAAAGTATCGGTATCAAAATTTATTCAAAATTCGCGATTTAGTTTGCGTGAAGTTAACAATACGGAGGAAAAAGTATAATTACGTGAATAAAGTAAATAACGTTTCTAATGTAAAAAAAAAGAAAAAAAAGAAGAAGACACAAAACCGACGCGCACATCCTGCGATATATTGCGCATCGATGTTCTCTCATGCGATTATCTGTTTTCCGATGTGATAATTAATGGCCTGTTATCGGTGATAGTAGTTACGCTCGAAAACACCTATACATTAACAGTCGATGGAGATCATACTATTCTAAGGATATTGAAGATAATATTATAACGTAATACATTTTGCGCCATAATGCGAAAAAGTCGATCTACATAATGTAATATTAAAATACAACGTTCAATTTACATATAAATTTATAATGGAATCTCGACGAGGAATGAGAATTTTTTAAATGTACACTTTCAATAAAATAATACCGCGCTTTCGTTTATAATTGTTTTTTTTTTCTAATTAACTTTGAAACAAATATAACGCTTTTGTCGGAACGATCACTTTAGATACAATTTTTTGGGGGATCTTTTATTACCGTAAGTTGTCCACGTCTGTAATACTGTATAGGTATACTCGTTTTTTTTTTTTTTTCTTTATATTTTAATTCAATATTGGAACAATGGTGATTGCGGAAATTTTACGCCCCACTTGCTACCCCAAGATATCCACATTAACGTGAAGCCAGCGATAAAAGCGTGCGCGGGTCATAAGTTTATTAAGGGCGCTCGTAAAGGAGAAATTTGAAAGATGGTGAATGCACACAACATATTCGTAAAGATAATATATCTCGGAAAAAAAATCTGAAAAATCGTTTTCTCAAATAAAAATAAATCGGCGCACATAAAAAAAATGTACGATATCGAGGGCAATTTGTTTGTGTTCGGTGAATTTATTTCTGCAAAATGTCACAGCACTCGCTCTCTCTCTCTCTCTCTCTCTCTGTCTCTTTTTCTCGTGTACGTTCTTTTCTATCTCTCAGAATTTCTTTTAACTGAAATTGAATTCGTTCCCGTTGGTTGTCAATGCCGCGAATTAATTTGATCAATGAATTAAAGTATCTAATATCTTGTGGAATGGAAATATCGTTCTCTTTTAATTACCGACGATGAGCTTAGTATCGTACACAGCGATAGTATTTCGCGTTCAATTTGGTTAATTTATTCATACGAGTGTTTGTAAAAGCTAATCGATTATTGATGCGATCGCATTATTAATGTCATCAGGCACGAAGTTAGAAGATTGTTGTTCTTTTATTATGTAACAACAGAACGACTAACACGGTTGAATATTGACTTGGAAAATTCACTTTGAACTGAAAGCTAATATTAAAGCGCCCGGAGTTCGCGTATCCTCGTATACATGTAACATGTGAATATTAGATGGATCATGAATGTATACAAGTAAGCTGTTTAACTATAGTCACGATGGTGGCTACAATCTTTGGTGGAAACACGAAGGATTATGTCATGTCATTCGTGTTTATAATGACCAAATTGCATTACGCTAATTTAATAATCGATGGCCCGGGATAAGCGAAAGAGACGTTCTGCAGGAAATACCGTTTGAAGCTAAAGTTGTATTAAAAACATATTTCTCCTTACATGTATACTTTACACGTCAATAGGCGACGAAAATATATGCGTATCACGTCACTCGTGCACAACGTTATGGTCAATATCTTATACCGCAGAATTGTAGTTTAAAGTTCCACTTTACGTCAAAGCACTTCGGGCGTCATTTGACGTATGGAACGTTATTATTGACAATACCCTTAAAAAGCATAGTTCCACGTCGCGGTAAATTCTAGTTTTACTATCACGCGTGTTGATATACGCAAGTGTAAGCGGTGTTAAGTCGAGTTTATTATCAATTTACTTATGTATGGTTTCGCAGAGTAGGATAAAAGTTAACTGTAATTGCGAAAGAATGAGGTAAAAAAGAAAAAAAGAAATAACAATATTTAACAAAGCGAGAGAGGAAAAAGAAAGTGAGAAAAGGAAAGAGAAAGAAAAATTTGCGTGTCAGAAGATAAATGGTTAATAAAATTGTACATGACTGAATAATGAGGCTACTTGCATATTAAGCTTTAGGTTAGCCCTTTAATTTTAAGTTAGCTTACACAGCAAAGCTGAAATATTCATTTGCATGCTCAATGTGAACGAGGAAACTACCTTCTATTTGATCAAGAAAGTTTTCCGCAAATCAGCGATCTTTGTTCCCGTCGTTTATCTGATAAAAATGTACATGTAAAATGTAATACAATCGTTGGTGAAGTAAATATCACCGCGCGATAGGTAACCGATTTAATTCCGATTAATATTAATGGCGTTAAAGTTGATACGTAAGTTCGTAAAAAAGTATATGTATGTGACAGCATATTATAGTTTTGAAATAATAATAGGTATACGCAAGCAAAATATATTGACAGCGACGTGCGCGCGTGATAACATAATTTGCATGTGCAATCAAAACGCATAGAAAGGTCTTTTAAATTTTAATTAAATGGCCTACGAGCGTTAAATTCGACATTTAGAGCAGTGAATGGTATTATCGTTGTTGCTTTGTGATCGAATAAATTGCGACACTCGCGTGACCCACGTGACACGTTTTCGGACACGCTGCTATTGAATTATTCTTAATAAAAAGTCAGTAAAAAAAAAAACAATATATATTTAGCTATAAACTGAATGCGATAAAAAAGATTCAGTTGTACGTTATGGTTGGAAAGATCTTGGGAAATTTCTACGCGCATTTTTATAGCACATGTAAGCACAGTAAACGTATATCAGGAGAGGATCGAAAAGTAGCAAAAGCGGTTAAAAAAAAGTAACAACGATAATCAATGAAATTTGATTTCACTTGCCTTTTCAAGAATTGATAAGCTTCGCCACATACTAAATTTTGTGCCGTAAGATAATGTGTCTGTATTTTAATAATAATAATTAAAAAAAAAAGATGAAAAAATTAACAAAAAAAAAAGGAAAGACGGAAAGAAATACACTTAGGAATTACAGCGCATTATGTAACGCGTATTTAAAGAATTCAGGAGTGTCCATTATTGGGTTAATTTTCGAAACGTTTAACTTTACGGTAAAACATTCGTGCAAAATTAATGAGTCTGGTGATACTTGTCACTTCAATGTAACTAGTAGATGTTATTTCGATCGGAAAGAGCCCATGGACAGGCTCAGGTTGGAAGAAGTTTACGACAACTCTACGACTGCTTTAGCGCGCGAAACTAGCTGGGGATTCTCGTCGAAGTCTCTAGCTTTGAATCGGTTATCCCAGTCGAGTCGATACGATCGCAATTACACAACTTTTACAATACTTCCGACCTAGTTTGTACCTCCGTGTAAAATTGTTTCGCACACGCGCCGCCGAACAAAATTCTGGATAATGGGCAATAAATAACGATATCTTGAAACAAATTCTATCCGCGTTTCACACTATCGTTTAATTTTTTTTTCTTTTTTTTTTATCGTAAGCTTCTCTTCCAATGCTATTTTTCAATCTAAGGCGACTCTATGAAGATTCGTGATTAATAATTAAACGAGCATCCATGAATAACGTGTGATCTCATTTTAAAAACTCGGGCACGTTGGCCTAATAAGATTTAAATGGGAAAAAAGTTCAAAGCAAAACGACCTCGTATCTTCGTTTTCGGTAACGTCTATCTGTCTGTATCGAGATCCGTCAGGTGGAAATATTTCTGCTTAACTCTCGTTTTTAAGGAACGGCCGGAACCGTTCGGACGATGATGCGCGTACCGGTAAAAAAAAAAAAAAAAAAATCTAAAGCTCGATCTTGCGAAAGGTTGCAAAAGTTTCCCCTCTTCTGATCAGCCTGACAATTCAATTATCCGAGCGATTGGATTTTCCGCGCTGTCCATCAGGAGTAAATTATTTCGTCCTACGGCGAGCAACACACGAAGATCCGTTGCGTCCTATGGTGCGCAACGAATCGTCTGACGTTGTATACGCAAGAATAAGCGCCGTTCGCGGCCGTCGCGTGTTTCTCACAAATCGCGACTCGGAGACATTTCGGAAAATCGGCGCTGATATCATCGTAAATTTATCAAAGCGAGACGAGGTCATCGGTGCCGTGGACAGATTTATATTCACGTGCATCCGAGCGTCGTTCCGCCTCCGCCTCGTATCGGACCTACCGGCGCGAGCTTTCATCGACCACGCGAAACAATCTCGCTGATTGTTCATTGAAATACGGTGATGAGTTATTTTTGTGCAGAACCGCGATCTCCGGCTCGACGTGATTCGATAAGTTAAACATTGTATTGATTAAACGCGGCACGTGATTCTACGAATAAATGTAATTATGTCGCAACTTTGCCTCAATTAACCCTCATGAATTTTGTAATCAATTTCTTTATTTTTTTTTTTTTACTACCGCTGTCCGTTACATCTGCCGAGAATTTTAAATGTTGGAGAAAGGGAAAAAGGGAGTACCGTATACTTTGGCGATTTAATTAAATTAATTGCAAAATATGTATAACGTTCACGATAAACTGATGATTGAAAACTTGGCGTTGGGATAGAATAAAAATCGTCGCGTGCTATAAAATCAAGCGTAACATCGCGCAAGTTATTAATATAAATTAGATTTCAGATGTTTAGAGTGCCTTTGAAGAGCGAGGCTAAAACGAGTTTAGAAAGCTCGATATGATAGAATTTGTTAAAAGTTGGTATACGAGCATCGCGTAAAAATCATTGCGCTCTCACAAAGTTTAAAGGTTTAGTTTTTAACTTCCTAGTTTCTTGATTCAGCTTACCTTATTTTGCCCGCGGATATTATTATTTTTTTTTAATACAATCCTAATTAAAATGCAAATAAGATCGTCTCCGAGAACAGTATTAAATAATTAAATCTATTTCAGTCATTGTCTCATCCAATTGCACGCAGTTGTGCGTTTACTTTGTTTATATTTTAAAGCTATCTGACGTAGCTTAAATTAAGTTGCGCCCATAGATCCTATTTTAACGTGTAGCATAGAGTAAACAAGTGTGTAATCGTGTTATACACGCTGCATACAGAGAAGGTGTTTCGCGAATAAGGAGACAATGATAATTTTCTACACATTTATATCATGATGCAGCTTTGATTATGAATTGATTAAGAATAAGGAAGATATCGCCGACGTTAATTTTATCCAACCTTTTCTCGTGGATAATTAACACATTTGTTATATTTACATGGCACGTGAATAATCCACGAGGCGCAATTACCTGCCTCAATTCTGACGGATTTAGACCGCGAGGAAAGGCTGGCGATTTAAAAACGAAATGACGACAGATACGTTAAAGGTTGTACATAAAATATGCATGTAAGAAACGAAAGGCAGAGGAATAAAGAGGAAGAGACATGCGACTCACCAATGCCTGGGCGGCGCTCTGGTGCTGCAAGCAAGAAACACTCAGTTACAATCACAATAACGACAGTCAGTTAATGTTTCTTAGCTAGCTTTGTGATAACACGGGCAAACACTTCAACAGTAATGCGATGCTTATTGAAAGCTTAAACACTGATTGGTTACACAGACAACACCGAGAAAAATATGTGATATCGTAGAAGCCAGCAGTTGTACAGATTTAATTGCAATAACGATTCGGGCACATATTAAAAGTTTTCAAAGTAAGAGGTGTGATTGTAACGGTAATTCTAAGGCAATGTGAAATATCTAAGGCTTGGTGATGTTGGCTGTCTCGATTACATATTTTTCTAAGCGTTATCCTTCCTTCACGACACAGTTACATGTTGCAAGCTTACATAAATTTTCCGGTTAAGGAAACACGTATGTCGTGTATGTTACTATTGATGTTTCGAACAATGTAAAATGATAACGATTTGACAAATAACTTTCTATCCGATTAACGATTTTCAGTGAATTTTGTTTTAATCATATATTTTGAAGTGTACGTTTAATCATTCAGCTGGCATACGAGGAAAAAGAAAAGAGAAAAGTTTGGCCTCTTTATATAAAGAATTGTAGATAATTATTTCGTACTTTCGTTTAGTGTTATAATTGTACTGGTTTAAACAAATAACGCTGATGACATTCAAAGCCACACTATCTTGGTATTACGATTACAGCTGCAATACATAGCTTTGATAAAGCCGATTCTTTATCATTTAACGCGCATGGCTTCGTTTTATTTGCGCGTGAAAGCGTTGCGTGGGTACGTGTATGTATATTATTTGCACATTACATAAAAATATTTGTTCGCGTAAGCACTGCGATGCTGTCACAGGCAGACCACTATAATTCGGTTCCAAACTCGATGTTTTTCGCGCGAGAGAAAAAAAAAAAAAAAATTATTAAAAAGAACTTTAAAGTAGTATTTATCGCAAAGTGGGAAGAGCGACGGGTTGTGTGTACGACACGTATACAAAAACAACAATGTACATTTTTTTATTTTTTTTTTTAAAGATGCACAACTTACGCTTGATCTGAAACATTTTTAATTAGAGCCCGGGACGCAAAGTGATGCTGACCGATGTCAAATGATGTGGAAAAACATCGTATTGACATTTAATTAAAGCACTTGCCTTATAAGAATGAATTTCACGCGGGGGTGAGCATGTAATGGACTCAAGACAAGTTACTCAATGTCACTCCGGGACATTAAAAGAGAAGTTCGAACAGACGTGGTAAACAGCAAATGTCAGATAATCAGAATATCGTTCGTTAAACGACGCGAAAGACATCGGGTTACCATGCGAATCAACACATACAACAATAATGACATTTAATTGGATTAAATGTAATTTCGTATAAATTTATTACGTCCGTTGTTGAAAAAGTGTGCGAATAAAATATTGACGTTGAAGTCACCGTGTCTTATATTATAAATTGCATTGCAATAAAATAATTATTTCCAATAGACGAGATTAAGCAAAGGGTTTATTTCGAAGATTATCAATCAAGCACATACTATTGTACGGGAGGTGTAACTTACGAATCGTCGCGGTAAGCAATTGCGATGGTATTAATTTTAGCGAAACTTAGCTAATATTCATAAAAGCGGCTGCGAACGCTTTTGTAATTAACGACATGCCTACGAGAATAGAGCGATAAGCGGTTCGCTGTCTTTTGTGAGAAGTCAAACTGCATTAAATTCTGCTCCTCCTTGGTATGCACGTATTATAATGACGCCCATTTACGAACGAGCTTTCTGCCATTCGGCAGCAGCGACAAGATTGAACGATCTAATATATTTAATTAGGAAACACCGAAGTTGTGACGATACCGATTGTTGCGGTAATGTGCGGAATGACATTTTACGAGGATGTAATCTAAAATAACTCGAGTGGAGACAAACTAGTTTAGCACAATTTAATGCAGAAACATCAAAGCATATTGTAGTGTTCCGTAACATAATAGGTTACGATAAGTTGCTGTTGAAAAACCGAAAGTAAAAAAAAAAAGGGGGGAAAAAAAAGTAAAAAACGGTAGAAAGCGGTATTTGTACATTTTTTTTCAGGCCTATTTGAATAAATGATTATTTAGCTCTCACTGTCGCTGTCGGCAAACGGAAAGAAATATTAATTCAGTATTTCAAAATGATAATTCTATTTGATTAATTCGCGACATTTTTTAAACGTCTCGTTTCGGAGACAATCTGAAATCAAATGAACGACTGGATTGGAATCTCCTCTCGTGATATCGGGATATTCATCAACGTAAAAAATACGAGAAACAGATAGCGATATTCTAAAGTGAATTAATAAACTTTCCGCGGTTATAATATTCATCTATTAAAATCACGCGAAGAAAATCAGTGACTAATTGAGACATAATTATCCGTTGCAATTAGAAAAATAATTTGATTAAATGTACGCGAGTTGTTTCCTTCATTTTCCTCATTTTAAAAAGTTGAGTGACGAATTATAAAATATGATGATAATATTTAAAGAACACTTAGCTTTTTTACGGGAACATTTCTGAACGAGAGAGCGACGCGAGCATATTCCGCACACGAGGATAACTACGTACAAGTTCTTAATGAGATTAGTCTTATTAAAATCGTTAGAAGATCATTACGATTAAGCGCATTGCGCAAAGTTGCTCTTCGATTAAAAGTAAAGGAAGACGCGAGAATGATATTGACCTACATGATACCCTCGAAGGCCACGGTATACATGTCACTTCGGGAAGTAAAACCATCGCTTTGTGGTTTGAAACTAGCGGCTTTCAGCGGCTCAAGTTGTAACAATTACCGAACTACCATGCAATTTGACACGACACACTTCATGATCTGCACCAATAACTTTCATTGTCTATCGTTCTATCCTTTTCGAGACTTTTTACCCTTCCAGCTTTAAGAGGAATCCTCCCTAGGAGGACGGTCTAATTCTCAATTGTGACGCGAATATTTTCTCTTTCCTTTATTTTTTCCTCTTTACAAGACAAAGGAGCGGATTATGACGGAAGATTTACGGCGGCAATTATGAGGTTGTGATCGCGAGCGCATCGATCAGGTCGACCTATATCTATGCTGCGCTTACTCGAAGAATAACATTCCGAAAGCAATTCATTCGAATGTGTATACGAGATAGAGAGGAGAGAAAAAGAGTTTTTACGTATATGTGCTGTGCGTATTTGCGAAGTACTTAAAAGAAAGATGGTTACCCAAAGTAATCGCATTTTAATCAACTTGCTAATATTTTTATTTCATCACTTTTAATATTTTTCCATATTTTCATGTTTATCTCCGAAAGATCGAGTGACATTTAAAACCGTCCGATTGTATACCGCATAAAGTTAACAGCGCCACGATTACCACCGTCCGGCATTATCATGACGAGCGCTACTGAAATCCCCGGTGAAATTAACTCGCGGCGACTTTGGCCTTAAAATTTTAAGTGCCGAGAGCTACTTGCGAAATAAACATCAACTAGGTTTAGATTTAAAAAAAAAAAAAAATAACCCGAGGAAAAAAGAAAAATTTTTCTTTCCTCCGCCTTCTCACTCTACGGCCGTCTTCGAGGGAGTTGCTCGAGGCACACAGTTCTCCTGATTGGAGAACTTGTGACTTTTCTAACGTGCCATTATTTCGCTATGGCCACGTTCCACTTAACGCGACACTTACCCCCGCGCGATTACAGCTGACCCAGCGGCCGCCGAGTCTGCGGATTATTGTTCAATTTGCTCGGCGCCATCGCGCGCGTGTGACGAGGCCGCGCCCTCGATTTCCATATTTCCATCGCGAAAATTTCCGCCGCGTCGCGCTGTTCTCCACGCCAAAAAATCACCGACAATGAGACGGGACACCGGGCTCACCCGCCGCGTTGTCCGACGAATAGCTCCCGTTCGATAGTTCACCGCTTCCACGACTAATAAATAAGAATTATCCCGCGGATATTTTCGCAAAACATTAATTAAAAACTGTAAGCCTCCGGTGGCTTACAGTTATACCGCCTATCGTTTCATTAATCCGAGTCCTCAAATATTCATTAAGCTTAATGCCCACTAAAGCAAGTATTATACAGTGCACTTGATAAAATATATAACTGCCATAAAATAGCTTACGCAGTTCATAACAATTTAATTTCTATTAATGAAAGTTTAATTCTTTTTTATTTAGTGGAATAATTTATTCCGAATAGTGGAGCCATTTTCTAATAAACACGCACGCATACGTGTGCGCGCGCGATGTTGAATAATCTTTGAGATGGGGGAGAGAGAGAGAGAGAGAGAGAGCGACATTGTACTAAAAAAAGATTAAAGAAATACATGCTCGATGGCAGTGTACAAAGGAGGTACGTACTCGGTGTTCGGCAGAAAAGTGGGTCGAGGTTTTACAAGAAACCAATATGGTTGTTAATTATTATGCGCTATATGTGACAAAGGCAGAAAGCGATAGCGTCAGTAGTATTAATACTTGGAGCGGACGCTGCGTTTGTATTTGCACCGAGAATTGCAGCTGCAAAAATACAAGTCGTTAAACGTAAACTCGGGGGTGGGAGAGGGATATAATTAATGGTTCGACTGGCGTTAAATATTTTCGCGCTCTGACAATTAACACATCGGCGGCAATTATCGTTATTTGCTGTATAAATGCAAAATTGTTGCAGCTAGATAGAGATGAGATCCCGAGACGGTGGCAGTAAAAAAAAAAAAGCTATGCTTAGCTGCGCGCGCATAACGCGTTAATAATTAAATCGATGTGCTCATTTACTATATTTACAAACTCGTAATCCGTTACGCTGCGATAACCGATTGAACAAAAAGAGCGCGTGATTTAGCGTGCGCGGTATGCTGTGCATTTTAAAAGTAATTTTCCAAAATTAAAAACTTCAGCGTATTTTATAAAAATGTTTTCGCCGCTAATTGATTTTATTTATTCGAGGATTGCGTATCGTTTCCCGTAAGTGTGCAAACAGGCATTTTCCAAATTAAAACATCGAGGCAATGATACTCGGGATATTAATGGTAAAATAATTTCATATCTTCGTTATGTGTCTAAAAGATTAAAAAATATCGGCATAAACTTTTCTCGAAACTTTATTCGATAAAATATGTTGTGCAACGAACAATATTTCAGAATTGCCGTCAGCGAAAGATATTTAATAAATTAAGTTAACACGTCCCGATACATTTTGAAGAGTTTCAATCGAGTCAACCTTTTCGCTTATCTTTTGATATCTGAGAAACGTGCCAAATGCTAATTATCATTCATTATTCGGCGCACGAATTTACTATTCCGTTTTAGTAACATTTATGAAGATATTCGAATGCCTAAATACGTTTTTCCTCACAACATCTCCAGAAAATACACCTAATGAATGCTAAAATAGAGCTTACGACGTCTAGTGTCTACACCCGTCGTGTCTACGCTCGAATTTAATAATGATTACGGCGCCACAACGTGCTCGGCGTGTTTCAGGCATGAACCGTGAAATATCCGAGGGTTTCTGCGGTCGCTCAAGTTGATGACTAAATTCGTGCTATCTCGCCTGGAAATTTTTTTTTTTCTTTTTTCTTCTATCTACCTACCTACCGGGCGCGCATTATGTAATGCTCTCCCGAGTGCACGTGTGTACGTAGGTGTTTTTTCGGCCGTTATAACTCAGTAAGGGAAAGAGCGAGGTAGGCTGGAAGCAGCGACGCGACGGTTGCACACGGGTGTTCGCCGAGACTGAAAGCGTGAGGAAGAGCCTCTGTCGAATCGATTCGACGATGGGTGGAGAGAGCCTCGGCGCACCGCAATGCCGTAACTTTCCGCCGCGAGATTTCAGAAGTCAAAAGAAGAGCGCGTTCTTTTTTTTTTTTTTTTTTTTTTTTCCTCTCAAGGGTTGGATAAACGGGATTCGCGGGGGATTTTCTGGAAAGACCCGTCGCATCGAACAGACCCTCATCTCGCGAAGTTATTAGACTTCGCGTGTGAGAATCTTTCGCGCAACGGCGCAGAATTTAAAATATCCCGAATGTACCGGCTTCGTTATGGCCATGTTAATTAAGCTCTTAATTATCCCATCGCCGTCCGCCATTTCGTTCGGATACTTCGCGCGGAGTTTCGCCCGTGGTATTATTCCGTAAGAAGAACAATAAGACTAATAACGGCCAGTTTAAAAGTTCAATTGGATATGCGCAGCTGTTGCGTACTTACAACCTCATCACCCCGAGATAGTATCTGTTTTAATAAAGCCCATGACATGTCGTTGAAACTTTTCTCCCCCTCCTCCCCGCAAGATGAGTCAAGAATATATTTATAACGGTGCTTTTGTTATCGACTCTTGTAGGAAACGATTATGCGAGTATATTGAAGTTTAAGACCGGCATACAAATTAATTGTCACAGCGGCAAATTTTATTTTTACGCAATTGTGAATAATCTACGGCCACCGAGATCATTTTCATCGCAGTCTGTGATCTCGATTTAATTGCTGCGCACGCTGATATTACACGCAAAATTAGTTTAATACACTCGATATTAATAGACACAACGGTATCAGCGTCTAATTATAATCTCGGACGCACGTTCACCGTACGGCGGGAAAAAAAGAACTTTTGAGCGAGTCGAGATAGTAACGCTTTGCACGCAAGGTGTTAAACGCCTGTGTTAATTGTAACGTGCGTATAGAATGCGAAAGAGTGATTAACTATGTAACGTTATCTCGTGTTATATTTATCAGTGTTAATTTGATCGCGTTGATTCAAACGGTATATATAAGTTTTAGAATTTACGTGTAAATGAACCACGTACAGTGCAATTAATAACGCAGTTTTGTTATATTCTCCCTTTAATTACGATAATATATGTACCGCGTTTATCAAATTAATTGGCGATATATCGAGAACAATTTTTAATACTAAGCGAACTGCGATCGTCTGGGAAATCGTCTAAATGTCAGGCCACCGCAATAAATCCTAATGCAGACAATTTCGGGAAAGCTTCAATCATTTGTCAGTCGAATGCAATTATGCAGTTATCGCGCGAGCTGCGGTCTTCTAATAATCACCAGTCAGTGTCAGTAAGAGGGATATATTTCGCGCTCTCGGTATTCCGCGTGATTGACAGGAGCGCATTTCCGTGCTTGAAAACGTTAGCGACACCTCGAACCGAAATAATACGAGTCTATGAAATTAAGGAGGAACAACCTCCGCCGATCAATATCGGCGCCGATACCGCTTTCGAATTTTTGTATTTTTATTGCCCGTGACGAACAATCGTTGCCATGCAGGAACGAAAGATAAATTTCAGTTAAGCCTTTCTGAGTGTCGGCGCAAACGACACCGTAGGGAGACGAATAGAGGTGAGACCGATTCCGAGTTTTAACTTCGAAGAGGAGGATTACGTATTTCCGGATTGCGGCATTTTACCGACATTTTAAATTTAACTTGAGTATTTTTAAAGCCATGCACTTCATTATTCACTATATATATATATTTTCTTTTGCATATTTTGTACTACACTCTTCCAAGTTTTTTTTTTTTTTCTTTTTTTTTCTGAACGAAGTTTCAAAAGAGTGAGATTTTTATTATAAAATCTTTATTCTAAAAGAGTAAGATTTTATTTCAAAAGTTTCAAAGAGTATTTTCGAAATTATTCTGTTATTTATTGTATATTAAAAATATACAAATTTAATGGAAAAGAAAAACTTTTTGATCTTTAAAGACAGTTTCATATATGCATTTGATATGTCGTGCAAATATATGTTTTAACAATTACGATTGATCTCATTCGCATCTTCCAAATGAATATTGTACCTTTTATATGCACGTTACATGTATATATGCAAATATTAATATATTCGAGGTTATCAGAATACAATAAATTATATCAATTTTGCATTCTTTGTATACAGAAGTAATTATTAGGTTAATTAATGTAAAAGCAAGGAATATCAGTTTTGATTGACGTAAAGCAATTTAAAAAAATATTAAAAAAAAGTTTAATTTCATATTTAATTAGAAATTAAAATAAAAACTTTGAAAATCTATACGTGAGGTTCGTTCTAGATAATCAATCCGTTATATAATTCAGAAAAATAACTACGTAATCTTTCTTATGTCATTAAACACGTTCTCTATCGCAAATTGTGCCAAAGATAACATCTTTCTTTTAAGATCTTTATTATTACATAAGGAGCGTCTTCTTTGCAACAAAATTTTTCCTTCGCTCAGTAGCCTGTCCCTTTTTTTTTGTGTGCAAGATTCAAAATTGATTGGCACAAAAACGCACTCTGCCCACGAAGCGCTAGTTCGAAAGGTTCGCAATCGCGCGGTTTTGCGAGGGGAAAAATCGATCGTCAATGGTCATTACGGAAACGTAGAACGGTTCGTTTGCACACCAACATCTTGGAGATACGCCGATCGGATAGACCGAAGTCTTGCGTCGGCATAAATTAATAATTATTCCACATTCGAGTCTCAATCAGCCGATAACCCTTACGAGATAAAAAAAAAAGAAAAAAAAATGACGATTACAAATAAAAATATGTTTAACGTTGATAACGCAGCCGGCGATTCGAAACAACAAAACTCACACCGCTGTCACGCGCGTTGACGTCCACTATGCGAGTTATTAAGCTAGTACTGAATGTTGTCACAACAGCTAGTTTTCCCATAATGTAAAGTTTCTACGTTTGTATAAAGTCCGGGGGCGCGTATTGTTCCGCCTTTGAACACCGCGGTAAGGCACTCTTTCGCGACAGGTCAAAGAAACTTCAACGTGGAGAAGCTCACAGTGCTTGTGACGTCTCTGACGACCTTGAGTACGACTCTTCCTTCGCTTATGAATTGTATTTCTTTGTGTCTACGAGGCACCATTACCAGAATAAACATTAGTCAGCGCGCTGGCTACGGGCGCAAAGATAATCGAAATCGAGCCAATTGAAAGCTGCTCTGAGTAAACTTTATTTTTCCTAAGCACATATAATCTCGCGATTACGCAACGTTTGTATGTAATTTGAATAAAAACCATCTCCATCGCTGTTGTTTAATACATAAATTAAAATTATGGAAATGAAAGAAATGAGATATTTTTATAAAATAAACGAAGTGAAATTAGAAACGATTATGATTGTAATCGCATATTTTTATATGCGATTACAAAGCTTATAACGAGGAAAAGAAACTGTTTCGGTGGTACTGCTATTAGTGCAACAATCGATATATTTCGATATCTTTCCCTTGGCCTACATGCGAAAGGTAAGCAGGTCATATGTCTTAAACTAAGATTGATGCGACTCAAAATGTCTCAGGACTATCAGTTTTACTCGAATAGCGAGATTTTTTTTAAAACTTGTTCCTAAAATGTCAAGTTTGTGCAAAACTCATTAATAGTTGAATATTATTTCTCATGTATCTTTATACAAAAGTTTGTGCAAAATTCATTTACAGTTAAATATTCTTCAGTATTCTTATACAACGCTAATAAGAATGTGTTTCCTGCGATTTAGAATTTATTCAGCTATTTGTGAATTTTTTACTCGGGATTGGTTTATCAATTTATATATTAATCGTAAAATGGACCGTAAAATAGAACCGTCAAAGAAAAACTCGCTGTCGAAGCTGAATCGGGCGCAGCTTGGCTATCCATTTGTCATGCAAGTTGTTCGCGATTTGGTCAAGGTCGCGTCTTTTGATCACGCCGTGCTCATAGCTCGTCGGTTAAATCTATCTCGAAACACAAAATGAAAAAACTGCCGGGTAAACGTGGCAATGTCCGTCTACGAGACAAAACACCGCCCACGAGCCGTCGTGCGAGTAGGTGAAGTCACGCGACGCTATGCTCTTCCATGAAATATAAAGTCACGGTAGCGTATAAAGGGTGGAGGAGGGGGAGGGAGGGGGGTTTGTGCAAGTATACGTCCGGAAAGGGGTAGAAAGGATAGAGAGAGAGCGAGAGAGAAAAAGATAACGGAGAGAGGGGAGAAAGTATATCAAGGGAAAGTATAGAGAAAGGCTGGTGAGGAAGTAAACGAATAGATAGATGAAGAGGGAAAGCGGTTGTGTAGACAGAGAGGCGGCGGTACAGCAGCGGCTTGTACCTATACGAAATGGTTTGATAGATGAAAAGAGATGACGCGACGCATGAGAATGGAGCTAGAGGGAAATCGCGGAACAAGACGGACTGATCGATCGGGGTAGAAGTAGACAAAGACAGGGTCAAACGTTTTCCTAGATCGCGGTGTACGGTTCGCGTATACATTCCGTACATACCGAGGGCATCAGCTGATCGGTGGACCTGACCCGGGTCACTTTGTTTCTGTAGAGCAGCCTTTTGACTAATTTCTCCACCGGCTGATTCCACTTCATGAAGCTCACATACGCCAAGTAGAATCCAAAGAGCACAAGCGCCTCGTACCAATATATGTAACTGTCGCGGAAGAAGTAGATCAGGGTGAGCAGACTGGCGCTATAGAAAGTACAGTCGCGAAATAGAGGCCACCATGTGAGCGATAGCACCGTACGCGAAAATATAGCGCACATGCCGATCACGAAGAGAATGTTGAAGACGGCGGAGCCGACGATAGTACCGATACCAACGTCGTCGAACGACACGAACACGCCTATGATCGATGTAAAAAGTTCGGGGGCCGATCCCCCGGCAGCCATGAAAGTAGCACCGGCTACATCGTCAGCGATATCGAGCTTTTCGATGATCACGTCTAACGACGGCACGAAGAACTCGTCGCAAACAATCGCCAGCGCAACAAACATGTACACTACCCCGAGTATGTGAAGTATCACGGCTCCGCGGCGCCGTTGTTCGGTGCTGAACAGATCTTCGGGAAACAGCGGTCTCTTGACGTCTGTTTCGTTATCGCTAGTCCTATTGTGCCCGTCAAAACCCACGTTAACACCGTACTTGTTCTCGTACACGTTGGTACCGTTACTTAACTGCATTAAAAAGGGCATAACTGTGCTGCTGCTGGTGGTAGGAAATGTGATCGGGTTGTTTGGCGCCGGTCTGTGGCCCGCGGACGACGACGGGCCCATCGCGAAAGCTAAAACCGTGGAGAGCAGAGTGACCAACACCAATCGGCGTCTCCGCCTCCAACATGTACGCCGATCACTGTCCGTCACGATCATCGTCGTCGTCGGCGGCGGCGGTGTTGCTGTTGGGGGTTCGCACCTTCGAGGACGATCGCCGTCGTTAGCAAGGCCTCCGTCCTCCTTCTCTTTCGCCAGCTTCTTCTTCTTCTTCTTCTCCGTCCTTCTCGGCGTCCTCCACTCTCTCCCTGGCCCCCGCCGTCCCCTCTTCCTTGTCCGCCGCCAGCACCACCTCCGACTCCTCCACCACCTTCTTCTACGTGTCGTATCGTGTCGCGCCGCGGAGGGTGTACGACAGAAAAGCCGTACTAAGGCTGGGTCATGTTGGAGTGGCGATGAGGAGCGGCTCCTTGCCGATGCCTCCCTCTGGATGGACCTACCTGCGAGCGACCGCGATACTCGCTCTTGCCCCAGCTCTTTCTCTTCTCTTCGTTTCCCGCACTGCGTCCTTTCTTTTCTCGTTGTGGCGTCTCGGCGAGATTTAGCACTGGATGTTCACGATGTGCAGACCGAAAAAATTAGTCCGCGACGTGTACCGCGGTTACTATTATAATACTAAAACTAATGCTGATGTACGCCGCTACTACGAACAGGCTTCGATAGTCGACGCGACTGATATCCTTTTGCTTCCCGGCGGCGTCGGCGTCGTCGTCGCCGTCCTCGCCGTCGTCGTCGTCGTCGTCGCCGCCGCCGTCGTTGTCGCCGTTACCGTTACCGTTGCCGTCGTCGTTATCGTCGCCGTCGCCGTCGCCGTCGTCGTCGTCGTTGCCGCCGCCACTGTTGTCGTCGTCGTCGCCGCCACCGCCGTCGTCGCCGCCGCCGCCGCCGCCGCCGTCGTCGTCGTCGCCGTCCCCGTTGTCGTCGCCGTCGTTGTTGTCGTCGTCGTCGTCGTCGTCGTCGTCGTCGTCGTCGCCGCCGCCGCCGTCGTCGTCGTCGTCGTCGTCGTCGTCGTCGCCGTCGTGGTCACTAGGATGCGGTGGATGGTGCATATAACCCTGGATGGATATACAGGAGCAGCAGAACGGCGCCCCCGCCGCGATGCCCGCCCGCTGCACACTGGAACAACCCTGTTTCGTCCCGTTCCTCTATCTCGCTTTACTCTCTGCCCCTCTCTTGCGCAACCACCGATATCGCAATCCCAACTCCCTCCTTCTTTCTCCCACCGTGTTCCGTCCTTCTCTGTTCGCCACCAAGACCTCTCTCTCTCGCTCTTTTCTTCTTCTCGCATTCTCCATCTCATTTATTCCTGACTTCTCTTACAACTCTCTTTGTAACCAGCGGAGCCTCTTTCTCTCCCCCTCTCTTTCTTGCTCCTTTTTAGTTCAGTATCGGTTTTATAGCACCCTCTGCTTATCTCCGTCACGCTAACGTTTGCTCGCGACTTGCCGCCTTTTTCTTTCGTCGCGTACCTTCGTCGCTTTCCTTTCCATTGAACTACCCGTCTTTCGCGTGCAAAAGAGACCGCTTCCCATTACCTTCCTCTTTTATCCGTCGTTTGGTATTCGCCACCGTATGTTTTCCTCTCGTTTACTTTCGCTCCTTTTCCATCTCTTAATCCCCGACATCGTTTATCTCTCTTCGCGAGAAATAGATCTCCGCTTTCTCTTTCCCGTGCAGGGGAAAGGCAGCTCTCTTCCTCCTCGCTCTGCGCCGGCCGCGCTTTTCTCTTTTCCGCCAACCGACATCCGTGGTGGCCCACCCAATTTCAACCCCGCCGAAATCGCTTCTCGAACGTCGTCCATCTCGCTCTGCGATGGATTGCCGCCCTGAATTCTTCTCTCTTCCACTCGCCGCGACATCCGCGCGTTCCTCCCCCGACACATATCCACGACGGAGGTGGTAGGTCGTGGAGGTGGGAGCCTGCGCACGTGCGAGCACCCCTCGCTGGGCCTCCCGCTCGATATCGGAGAGCCGACTCCACAACTCCACGTTACGAATGCACGTATAACGGGTGTCACCCGGACGGATTCCAGCCGTCCGTCGCGCGACGTACGTCAGCTAGGTTTCGCCAGTTTGACATTGGCTACCCCATCTAGAAGATCACGCTGCGTAAAGCAAGGTAGTTCGGTACCGAGCAGGCGATCTCCTCCGCGTCGAAAGCCACCCGCTCATTTCACGTCGAACGAATAAGAAATCGCTAGATTCTCCAAGGTCGGATCAATGCAAAAAGACCTGCCGCTCCGAGGCACGATACTCCACGCGACACGTTAAAATCAATCGGGCTTAAATACAAATAAAGGGAGAAATCCATCGGGGGTGCTCTGCATCTATGGAACAGCTTCGTTCACCCCGAAGTAACTATTCGAATCGAAATAATCGATAGCGATAGAGGCATGTATCGGCGCTCCATGCCTCTGGTCTTTCAGATTTATCTTACCGGCGTAACCTTCTCTCTATTGCGTCAGTCGATTGAGAATTAGATATTATCTGAGAAATATCTAAGAACTCCTGTATGTTTGGTCAAAGGAAAATGAGAGAGAATTTATCGAAGGTTTTTTTTTATTTAATGATATTGGATATACGTCAATAATGTTCTTTCTCACACATTTATTTCTACGAGACATATATTGTTTTCTCGGTACACATATTATTCCGACGATTTCTTTACAAGTTAAATATAATATTTAATACCACAATTTGTTGGTTTTTTTTTTTCTTTTTCTTTCAACTCTAATATTTTAAATAAATTAATCCATAAATAAAGTTTACAGAAGCGATATTGTAAAGCTCTTTGAACTACTTAATCAGTTTGTAGTCGCGAACGTTCTACTCATTGTTAGTCTCGATTTTCTAGCCTGGAATATGGCCTCGAATGAGAATATGCATCGCAGCGATCGTGTTCTCTGACACTTCGCAAACGAAGATCACGTATAACCGTATACCGTATACATATAAAGCGCTCGCTGCTGTTGCAATATAAATTAACAGCACTTGAACACAATCGTGGATAGTCACGGATATTGAAAGTGGATAAATCTCTATTATTTCTTTATCGTCTTTTCACATTGCTCGAAGACTAACCGATAACGTCGATAAAGCGTGCAATAGCCCGCAAAACCGCGTACAAGAGAACAGTCTTTTCGATAGAGTAATCATTTCGTTATTATTTTATCATAAAATATATTTACATTCTTTATATTCATAAATTATTCACGTGAACATAATAAATATTATACTCTATGCATATCTGTGCATTACTTTAAATGAGCATTTTAAACATAAAGAATTTTTTTTCGCGATATTATTTCAGTTAAATTAAAAACAAAAAAAAAAGAGCAATCGAAATTATTGTATATACTATATTATTTTCGTGACAATATCAACTTTTACATTTCTGTGATTTAAATTTATTAATTATTTATAATTATCCGGCCAATTAACTGCTTTATTATAAATGAATGATAAATACATTATTTTTGAAGCTTTAATTATTTTATTCAATAGTACAAAACGTAAACTTAATGTAAAAAAATTTTGATGGCAATTTATTTAATTAGAAAAAGAAAAGAAATATGTAACAAATTAAACGAAGTAGCTTAGCTTTCATTTAATATTATTATTGTCATGGAGACTCGTAATTTAAATGAGGGTGCTTAAAGTAAGTGTTTCGTATTCTTAAAGGTTCCTTTAATTATCATTCCTTTAATTATCAGTCACTTATTAATTGTGGCGAAAGACATTTTTGACTTGTAACTCTTGACGAACGCGGGGATTAAGCGAGACGGGAAAGTTACAGAGAACTTTGTCTCAAGTAGGCACGTGCAAGGGTAATGCTGTCCATGGGCGAACATCTTCCCACAACCCACAACCTTTATCCTCGCTGTGCCACCCTTAGACCCACTTTGTTATGCCTCAGAAGCCGTTACGGTTATTAGCAGCTGTCGACGGTACTTTCGAGTTTTCGCTTCGTCTCAAGCTTCTCAGCGCATCCGGTTTCCGGTCCTCGAATGATCTCGCGAAAAAGATACGTCTTGCATCGTTCTACTTTTAATTTAGCATTCTATTTTAATTAAACGAGACGTATATATGTAATATTACGTGAATTAAAGTTGCTAATTATTCTAAAGAATCATTAATGCCGTAAAAATATATGTTATAACATATGCGTTTATATTATTTTTATTAGTATAAATCGTTGGGTTTATTTAAATCGTAATAGGATCTATTTGCGACCGTTTTGGCAAATATGAGCAAATATTTCTCATTATATAAATTTATCGCGTATTAAGTGCTCTTCCCGCCAAGATTACGTTTACTTTTTTTTTTTTTTTTTTTTTTTTTGTGCAAAACTGTTATATTGCACATAGAAGCTGCAAAGCTGACTCAACTATGCGTTTCTGAAGATAAAGGTCAGCCTCTGTATCTCTTGGCTCGTGGCTATGCACATTACCTATGGTCTTTCGCTTTGCTCGTGTTAACATATGGTACTTTGCCAGATATTGAAAGCACGGCTGTGTTCAAAATTAATTCACCATCGCGTTTCTGGCAGATTACTTTAGCATAAATTAGAAAATATTTATTTTACGATAAAAACATAATTAAACGATTATACGCAAAAATCGATTGATAATCGTTAATGCAAGCATATTTCTTTTTAAATAAGACCGTTATTATATCGTCGTTAAATTTACAGAAAGTATACAAATATATTAAGAGTAAAATGCACGAATTTAGAAGGTTGTTATATCTATACGTGTAAATTTAATATATAGCGAGACGTTAATTGAAAACTGAAAGATTCTGCGTGGCTGCGTTCATTAATAATTAAATTAAATATTATCTTAACAACACTATTTGATTTCCGTTTATAGAATTCCATTTATTATCACAAAGGTTCGTACGCAGTCCCTCTTATGTATTTATCGATTTTTGAAATATAAGAGTATAAAATTTGCAATACAGAGAATCCCCTGTAAATATCGCATCGCGCTCATATGTCGTGCGTCAATCGTTTATCCATGGCTTTATACGAAAATATACAGAGTTCTACGGCAGCATATATTACGCTTATTCGTACAAGCACATGTCTTGCTTACCAAGTTCCAAAACTCTTCTTGGATATCGAAATTTTAAATGATCCTTTTATTGTACAAATTTCTCGTTTCAATTCCCAGTCTCATTCATGTTTTGGAAAGAATATTTGTACATGATATTTTACAAAGAAAAATTGCGATGTAACTTTGATCCCTGATAATACCCAAGCGGCGCTAGTTCCGTTGATTAAATTCGTGCTTTAGAAGCATATCTTTTTGCAACAACCAACTTTAACGTTTTCTCGATATTGTGTCTAGTATCGGGCACGATATGGTCGCAGTGCTAAGTTCATAAGAGCACGAACGAAGAAATCCTGTCACGAAATTCATTTCGACTTTTGTTCGGAAAATTCAGTGGAGTTAGAAAATTATATGTATACGCTCTTGTCTTCGCGATTTTCATTTTCATCGTACTAATGACAGGCAAATGCAGGATTAATGAATTTATTTTATAAAATAATGCAAACGGTATCGCTGATCGGGAAGAGATTTTACTAGTCTACTGCGCGTTCTGACCTTACGCAACGCTCGACTGCCGAATTCGCTGGGCCCGCTGACCGCCGCGGTAGGGTGAGTACGTGCGTGTGTTGACATCTGGTCGGCACCTTGCGCTCGAAGGCAAGGTGGAGGACGCGCGGGCGGCGGACGGCGAGAACCGGTTTGCCCGGTGAATTCAGGCAGTCGAGCGATCGTCTGGAAGATTAGCACACAACAGTAAACAAATACGCGGCGAAAAGCATTTAGATGTCTATTTTGGTACATGATCAGCTGGACAGTGACTAGACGATCGATACTAGACAGATTTTGTTCTTTTTTTTTTTTTTTTTTGTTTGATTAAAGATTAAATCTTGTTCTTCGACTAAAGACAAAACGCGGCAAACGTTAAAATTTATAATCATAGGACATAGGTATGAAAGCGCCGTGCTTGCTACGTCACCCTCGAAAGTTTCGATGTCTTTCCAACCGAAAGGTGGGAACCAACCCCATTATTGAACGTTCTCCACGCCGTTCTCGTTCACCTCTTCCTGTTTCCTACCACTTTACCCTCGTACGTGCATTTAATGCAACTTAGAATAATAATTTGGAGTGCATCTTAAGGTGACGAATCTTCGGTTGAATCTGTCCACAGTTCGCATTTGTACAGACCAACTTTTCCTCGGAATAATTGGCCTGATCCACACACAATTACGTAACGTGGGAAAAGCAAGACCCGATTTCTCTCCCTCTCTCTCTCTCTCTTCTACCTCGTGCGACTGATAACAAACGCTGACCTAAATACGTTCCCGCCAAACCGCCGTAAATCGTAATGCCGCAACGTAAGGCACCCCCGCCCGAATCTCGTCCGCCTTCTTTTCAGTTTAATCCCTTTCACGCGATCTTCCCTAAGCTTCGAGGGAAAGGAAGGGCTCTGTTATAGGCAGTAAGCGCGAAAGGGAATCTTCCGCGGAGAGCCAATTAGGCCAATTTCGTGCATGTATACCGACGCGGCCAAAGATGCATCGATATTCCTCGTTTCATCCGCTTCCTGTCTCATCCATTCGCGAATGTAACTTTCGATTCTCGGGCTATGGAAGAGATATGCTCCCGACAAATACGTACATTGCGATTTATGGGTTCAGCTTAATACTAGATATCATGCTGATACTTCCAGCTCCGCGCTCTCTTTCGCCCGCTTTCTTCTGCTCGCTTGCTAATGTAATCCTTACCTTACTTCTCCTGGAAGGGCGGCTTTTATTTCGCGAGACTTAATAGCTTCTCGAGTTTAACGTGAATTTACGTTCTCCGCGGATCTTTTCTTCCGAGTGTTCATTTTCTAAATTCTCGAGTTACAATTTTCGTAGTTTCTCCATAAAAACTTGCCCCGCGCGATACAATAGATAGCAGCCAGCTCTTAATTCAATTTCGAAATACGTACAAGTCCTATTTAAAAAATTTTTTTCTCAACACTTTTATTTGCCACGTATATTTCGAATTGTAAAGCAATTGAAAGTGAACAGAAAACGATGCTGAAGAAAGGTTTGTGGTATACGTGACATATATGTGAGTCATTAGTCAAATTTTCCGGCTCAAAACACG
The DNA here is from genome assembly GCF_019399895.1 of Cardiocondyla obscurior. Lineage (NCBI taxonomy): Eukaryota > Metazoa > Arthropoda > Insecta > Hymenoptera > Formicidae > Cardiocondyla > Cardiocondyla obscurior. Next base: position 3,192,817 of record NC_091864.1, read on the forward strand.
ACATTCCAGGCATGACACTGGCTCTGTTCCGAATCGGCGGGCACTGTGTGCAGCCCCGTCAAATACAGCCATGTTTTCTCGCGTGCGCCAATAGTGCATGCTCTCAATTTAGTTTAAAAAACAGAAATGCCACAGTCAAAAACTAATAGAGGCTTTACGGCGGAAGACAAGAAGATAAATTTTTTTTTACCGTAAAATTTTTTTTCTTACTAGATATTTTATAATTTTAACAGAACATTCGTATTGTCCGCTGTCGTAATTAGGTTCGTTTAATAAATCATTAAATTAATTAATTAAAATACATTAAATCAACGATTTGAGTAATCAAAAGAGTTGGGGATTAAATTAGTTAATAGTTTCCTTTCGTTACCGCGATTTTAGTATTTTAATTTTCTTAAAGCCACAAAGCCGACGCCGATGCTGCACGTGTCTCTCTTCGGGGACGCGTGTGTTCTGGTCAGTTCGTGCGGATAATGTCATGCGCGGGCGCAACAAACGTCAGATGAAAAAAAGAGGAGCGCACGCGTCTCGGAAACGTCAGAAAGGTCTCCGTTTCCATACCACATTCATTTCGGAATATACGCGAATTTCGTTGCGAGGAGATCTCCAACAAAGATCGCAGAAGGAAGCCAAAGCGGTTTAACGTCATATTAGGGATCGGTGCTAACGAGATTGATTGCGAACAGTCATGCACGGGACGCTCGCCTTGTCCCATCTCGACGCGCCGCTCGGCAAAATTTAATTGGCGTTTCGCAGCGCGCCGCGTGTTATTGCAACTTTCGATTATGTCGCGGGTCAAATAAATTTAGCGCAACAGTGCGCGTAAAAGAATTTGCAAAATAAAATACGTTACACGTACAGGCTTACGTACGCGCACATGCTTAAATTAATATCCTGCGGTTTTTGTCATTATTTGTCTCCCTTCATTTATTAACTTTTTGAATGCTTCTTATTGAGCGCGGAGAAACGTTCTACCGAATAAAAATCCCGAGGTCGACGAAATTTGGGAAAATACCATGTATACATATACGATCCGCCTAGTTAATAACCGTAATAAAAAGCGTGATTTTAGTACGGCTCGATGTTTTTACGAGAAACGATGGAGCTTTGGAAAATACGGGCCGCATAACTTGCCGTCAGCGAACTAGAAATGTCACGACCGCAACCAATCGCACCGGTGGGACTTCGCGACCGAGAAACAAGGCGCCGTTCACTCGGACATTGGGCGAAGCCGCTTTGCAAAGCCTCTTTGGAGTTGCCCCTCGGTCGAGAAGCGATGCTTTACGGTTGAGCGTCCCTGGGAATTCCGCCAGATGTGAAACAATCAGCGGATGAATGGCGTAACGGGGCTCGGATAGATGCGAGAAAATTCACCGTGCTTCGCCCTCGTCGCGCGAAGTCGGTCGGGGGTAGAACCGGGGAAATCCGTGGACGAGCGGACACGCTTGCGCGTTCGTTAAAATCGACGCGAATCGTGACGATTATCTCTTTAATTTCAATGAGGTCGATCGGCGGCCGCGCGGCGAATATTAATCGGCCACTCGCGTTTGCATTGCATGCACGTTTCCCACGCACCGACACTCAGCGCTGATTGTGTGATAGCATTGAGGGGAAACATACGCCTCCACACACGTCGAGCAAGTTCTTTCTATATGTCGAACTACATCGAACCCTACATCGAGCACCGGCTCGCCGATATAATATTACAATTGTTATCTCGATTGTAAAAATGTTAACGTTAATTTTAAGTCAATTTACGTATTTAAGTAAACCTCCAAACACGCTGTTTCGCTTCTCCGTTATTTACTTTTGCCATACGTAACGTTTTATGAATCGGAAATATCAGAGTGTCAATAGATAACGTGACGTCAGTTTTCAATATGCGCAAACTGGGAGACCAGGCGGTATTTTATAAAATTGTTCAGCTTGGTGATCAATAGCGGGATTAATGTAGATATGAAAATACATTAAGAAGACAGCGTCGAGTGATCGATTAGAACAAATGATGCATGTAACGCGAGCTACTGAGGATCAACGCGAGTTTCGTCTCTCGTGTTTCCGTCCGCCGTTTCGAAAGCCGTGCTGGATTATGCGTCATAAATTACTGCAGGACCAAGCATCTGCGGTAAAAGGCTATATCCGCGTAATTTACGCGGAGACGAGATATAAGCACGCCGTTATCCGCGGATCGTTATCATTGCAATGCTATTTGCGGTAAACACGTTATATCGATCAGCCTCGTCGATGCTACCGCGTTAACGGTTAAGATTCGACATTCACTTGAAACTCAAAAACCATTGTGAAAAAAAATAACGTTCCCTTTATACATTAAATCACGGCAAATGCATTACGATTTTTTAAACACACGGACGTTCGGTAGTTAGGTACATACGTTCAATTGAGCGAATCGCGTCTTATTTTATAAAATTGTAATTTCACGACTTCCCCACTATTTCCTATTTATCCAATTTCAGTAGATTGAAAATAAAATTTGACTCTGTTCAATAATCCTCGGAAGCTCGCAAAAAGCTTTCAATTTCAAGGCCCTCGAAAAGATCACCGTTGCAGAGCGATTGCTATATAGCGTATCTATCACTTAAATAGAAAAAAATAACCCGGGAAAAATCGTAACCTAAGATCGTAAAACAGATTTTAATCTGCAAGATTACGGTGTTCTAAACGCGATACAGAAGCTGTCGGCAAAATCGTTCAAGTGCTTACGTGACGGCTATTTTCGAAAGCTCTCGTTGTAACCGTTAACTGTAAAAGTACGTTTCTTTTGTTTGACGGATGGTTAGTGAACTCCAATTATCTACCACGACTGATTCCGTTTCATTGAAGACAGAATTAAATCTCTTCCCGACCAGCTACGGATACAAATGTAGCTTACAAGAGGAGCTTTAAAGCTTTCTTCGAGTGGTAAGTTCCGCAGCTGCGTCAGCCAGCGAATATTTACCATCGGTAGAAAATCCTTTGATAATCTTTGATAACTATGAGAAACCTCTTTTATCAACGTGATGATCAAATAATTTCAATTCTTGTACCGCTAGTTAATTAATATCGAAATTACTGTCCGTGTATTTACGAAATACGATCGAAAAGTAAGCCTCGTGTACTGCAGTAAATTTTTCTCGGATGGATACAGCGATCGATAGTTACAAATTCATATACAACCTTGTTTGGATAATCTGAAAAAATATACAGAAGCTGAGTGCACGTTGGTACGATAAGAAAATTAACTACCGCTGATCGACCAACAACTATGTCTGCATTTACTTCACAAGTCTACAAAATGAAAACAGAATAATATATCCCGCCTGTTTTGTAAAATTATTCGTGTTTTCTTTCTCGTTACGATAAACGAAGTCCCGTCAATGATGATAGTTTTAGTAGAATAATTTTTCACACACGAGCAATTTATAATTCTTCAAACATTTGAGTTTGTTAATAATACGAAATTAGATTTTCATTTATTAAAATTGGTTTCGATCTTAATGCAAGAGGCGTTCTATTTGTGCTGCTGCAATTTATCTCATTCGGATACATGTATTCGGTAAAAGCCTACCTACAAAATACGTTAAAAGCTTCTTATACAGCGATAAAAAAAAAAAAAAAAAAAAAAAAAACCAAGACGACGGGACACTTGACCGAAATAAAATTTCGTCCGTCGCGGTAAGTGAACCGCATGCGCGCAACACGCGTCGTTTAAAAAGAGGTAGACCGGGTGGAATAGAAGCGGGGAATTATGTGTGTTCTCAGAATGATTCATAAATAGTTTATTTTCGTACTGGCTGCCGGGGAATCGTTAGTTGCGGCCAAAGCTGCCGCTTTCGAGACGCGCCGCGTATTTCCTCGTCGGGTTCTTCGCCTCGTGAGTCTAGACGCGTGCAGCATAGCGCCAGGTTTCAAACAAGACTCCGAAATCCGTATTAACATTTCAAAGGGCGCATGAGTAATAAATCTAGCCAACCGGTGTTGGTGCGAAGCTACGGAATCCGCAGTGTTTCATAATAAATGTACAGCGGGGTAAAAGGTGCGACCATAATTGCCCCGTCACTCATTTCCGCGCATAGCGATTGCGTAACAACCGATTATCAATAATTAAAATCACGTCCAATAATTGGAATTAATATTGAGCCGTTTGTGACGTATTTGATTAATGCACGCTGAACATTTAGAATAATTTATACACGCGACGAGCCCTGGCATTAACTTGCACGGCGGCACGCCTTGCGTTTCTGCTTGAAAAATAACGTTGCCATCACATGGGGAGGTAACATTTTATTAAACCGCATGCTGCGTTACTTCAAGCAGGAAATTAAGAGCATCTTTCATGAAGCATATACTAACGATTATGCACCAATATCCGCCATTTCCATTCTCTCTCCGCGCACAATTGCGCCGTTTGAAAAAATTACAGCGCAATTATGAAATATGCTCTTACTTTTCGTAATTTTGCATTTTGTAATTTTCCTTCTCACGGTTAGTTACATTTTTTTTTTTTCTTTCTTTTTTCTTTTTTTTTTTTTCTCTCTCCCTCGCGGGTTTATAATGCGCACCGTATAAATTGAAATTGCATTGGTTTTTACACTTTAATAGAAAGAAATGATACAACGTTAAATGAATTATTTCCTCAGAGCGCTGCGGAACTGTCATAGAATAATACTTGTTTGACGTACTCTAATTAAACCTCCAAACTGGAGTATCCCCCGAAATGAAGTTGATGTCTGTTCCATGGTTCGTTAGCTGCGAATGGTGAAAACAAAAAAAATCGCCATGATACGGCCTACCAGAAAAGAGCGTTCTTGATGCTCCAATCGTGTCTTTGACATTGCTTTTCAAACAGCACGTACAATTGCAAACGAAGCATTATAGAAAGAAATTCAATTAACTGCGGCCAAAGATATACTTCATTCGATAGTATTCACTGTTGATCGAATATTCTGCTACATCAAACTCTTGACAGGTATTCAGTTGCGCGGTTTAGAATAATTGTTCATAAAATGAAGCGAGGATATTCAATGGAGATGCTCGCATAATAAACTTCGAAAAATCGATCGTGACTTTTTCGAAGCCGGCGGAATTATTAACATTGCAGATTACGTAGCATATATCGCGTTATAACTGAGTTTATATTACACGACTCGCTTATGCAACGAAAATGAAAAAGAAGAAAGTTCTAACCATATATATATTTTTTTTAGCCTGAAAATAGATATGTTTTTGACGGTAAAATGTAAAAAAAAAAAGAATTACTATTGCGGCCATGATAATTCCAATACGGAAATATTAAAAGCGATGAAATTATTCCGGATATTTTTAAGTCATGAAAAATGATGAATCGTAACGTCACATGTGGAATAAAATAAAAAAATATCGCTCTACTGATTTACACTCGTGTCATAGTTCGCGGACCAGTGAACGGAAGGAATCAGTGCAATTTTAATTTGCATATTTCACAAATGCAGAAACAAGTTGGTCGGGCAGCACGCAATGGAATTTTTTCCCCGGAGTGACAGAAACGGAGCGGAGAGAGAAAAAGAGTAAGAAAGGGAGGGAAAAGAGAAAGAAAGCCAGAGAGAAAGAAGGAAGCGATAAAATTTCCCTGTAACGCCTCGACATTTTCAACTTCGTTCAGATCTCGCGGGACCAAAATATCAAGAATAACCTAATAAGTAAGTTTTCTAATTAAGTTAAAAAAAAAGGGGGGGAGGGCGGGGAAAGAGGGGAGAAAAAGATTCGTCTCTTTGCTTTAACTTCGTTGCGGTTTTTCTCGCGGAGAAAATTCCTGCCTGTTCAACGATTTCAAATATCTTTTCCGGTGTCAGAATACGACTTCACTTCGCGCGTTTCTAGAAAATCAGAAATTAATAACGTTAAATGCCGCGTCGCGGTCGTACGGCTTCGAATATCGTGCTGCTTACATTGAACGATTTTGCCAGATTGTCAAGGGAAATAATTATGCCCGCGTGAGGATATGTAGTCTTAAGCCTGTTTAAACGGAGTTCACTTATTCGCACCTCCGTTTCTCCTGCTTCTTGCTTTGCATGCAATATGCATATGAAACGCGTCTTAAATTATTGGCGTAAAGGATGCAACAGCTGTTTCCACTGTTGCGATGTAATGCATACGTTTAAATCATATCGCTGTTTGAACAAGATTTCCATTATGTGCTCAAAACTATCAACCTATTTATAAATATATTTAAATTAGATTTTTCTTGCTTCGTATTTTTTTATTTTTTTAAATGTTTTTTTTAACTTAATAAATTTGATAACGAATAAAATATATACTTTTTGCACATAAATATTATACAAAGAATTATACATATTAATAATATTGTATTAGTATAATATTGTTAACGTATAACTTTGCGAGATACAGTCGATTTTCTTCGACGGCTCTTCTTCATTTTCAAGAATTACACATTATCTCAAACTCCACAAAGTGTTCTCAAGAAGATATTAAATTCTACGCAGACAGAAGGTATTATATTATGTCTCTAAACCGTGAACAAAAACACGGAGCCCTCGCTCTTATGCGTATAAAATCGATAGACCTTTTCAAACGCAGCATTCTTAGCTCGACCTAAGCCGCCTCCGCTGTCGATTTTAATTGAGTTTCGAAAGTACCCAGAGACAGTATAAAAAAAATGATATATTACAGCACCTTTCAAACATTGCTAGAACGCGATACGAGGCCCGAATCGGTGTGCTCGGCGGATCTGAAAACAAATCTCGAAAAAAAAAAAAATGAAAAATAAAAAAAATGGAACTTGAACGAGAAAGCAATTACAGCACCCTCGGATTTAAAGCCACCGACATATCTCGCTACACGATTTTTTTTTTTTCTCCATTAATCCAATATCGAGTCGGTCTTTTGTACTTGTACAGAAACATCATTTAGCGGTACAGATTTCGAACAAAACAGATTCGCGTCTCAATATCGTTCCCGTCGCCACCATGATTTTGTGCGTCGGCATGTTACGTTCACGCGAGTGCATCCGCGTGTTTGCCAATGGTGCCTTTTCCGTTCTCGTACAACCGAGACCGATTCTGCCGCAACTCCATCCGCTCACTCTCTCTCTCTCTCTCTCTCTTTTTCTCTCTCTCTCTCTTTGAACACCCCTCGATTGTATCGATCATCGATGGAGAGGGTGCACACGTCGAAAACGGCTGGTTTACTCGAACGCATCGCATAGTTACGTCAATGGCGAGTCACGTTCACGAAGAGATCACACCTGCATTTGCGGTCCTCGCATGCATTTCCGCGCGCGGTTACGACTGTTGGAAACTACCTTTGTCCCCCGCTCGGGACAATAGTTTGTTGCTATCGGAGAGAGTTGGAGCATTCGCTTCCGTTCTTTCGCAACGTCGGCGCGAGCATTAAACGCTAATAAGTAGCGCGTAATAAGTTGCTCAAGTGGAACGATAATAGGGTGTACATCTGCGAGGTGCATACGATCGTGTTAACCCTTATCCGAATAATCGGGCTCGAAATGCCTCCGTTTACTTTATTTACTTCTCTAATCCCCGTGAAATCTCTACTTTTCCTTGGAGGAAGCTTCTCTCGAGCGGATAAAAACCGGTATTTAGTGTGCGAGGAGATTAAAGAGAATTATTGACGATTACCTTTTTCTCAAACAAGATACTATAATGACGTATGTATCTCGTACATATCGTTGAATTTTAATTCTCCCTCCCAATGCATATAATTTAATCTTAATCTAATATATATAATATATTAATTAATACAATATTAATGTATAATTATTAACGTAGGATTTTAGAAAACACAACGTTGACTTTTACGTACAAAAAAAGCTTCGAATTTCTAATAGACGATTTCTTTCTTGGGAGTTGAAGCAAACCGAGTTAAATTATTAAAACGACATATTAAGCGTACGAAATTATGCAGCTCTGATTTATTCGGAGATAAAGGACGTACTTAAATTTTACGTGCTGCGACGGTAATATTCTTAAGAATATTAGGTGCTATTAAAAGCGCCGTGCCATGAATTACGGACACGGCATGTTAACGATGCGAATTATGCGATGTTGACTTATCCGATAATAAGGAATATTTTTAAAGTTTGGTCATTATCACGGGCGAACTTGCTTAGAACGTACGGTGTACACGGATATACGAGCCTAATGTGAGAAGGGGGAAAATAAAAAAAAAGAAATTGAATAATTCGCAAATATCGCTGGCGCGCTTATCTTCCGTCACGATTCATTTCTTCGTTTCTCGCTAAAGGAATATTATTTCGATACGGATGGTTAGCATAAACCCGTTTACGATTCTCTTTTTAATCTGGAATGAAAATAAATAATAATAAAGTTGGCGATTTATTCGAATCGCCAGCGTAACATTATACAACACTACTGCATTTTTTAACGTACCTACGAGAGCTGCACGAAGCGGAAGGATAAACTGTGTCGCTTCAACTAGAAAAATACGTTCCTCTCAGAGTTGCTTTTACTGAGAACAGTTCGGCGCGACTGTGCCATTCTTGTGCCGATTCGACCGAATGCGTCTGAATAGACCCGCGCATTCGTAAAAAGTAATTATGCGTCGCGCGCGCTCGCGCGTTTCTTAAAACGAAATCGGATGGACCCGCCGGCGGAATCGAACGGTTTCGAATCGCGATGGAAGAGCGGCGGCGGCCCGGCGCTTTTCACGTACGGGGAAAGAACCGTGTATTTACACACGGCGGCACAAAGAGCTTCCCTGCAGCGCGAAACACTTGCGCTACACAGAGGCGTGCAATATTGCGTAATTAAAAAAGCGGCTGTCGGACTAATTTTTCAAGCAGATTTCGCCGTGAAAATTTTCCATTTCAATTCTAGCTCGGATTATATCGCGGATGTTTGCACGCGCGCCACCGTTTCACACAGTCGCACTATGCAAAAAAAAAAAAGAAAAAAAAAACTGTCGATTCGCATTGTGTGTTGGGAACGTGTGTGCGGGTGTGCGTGTGTTCCTCCAGTCGAAATTCCCTATCGACCTCGGCATATGGGGGAGAAGAGCCTTTTAACGTATTTCAGTATACCGCCCGTCGGGCCGGGCGTAGCCCTTCAAACATCACTTTCTAGCGCGCCAGCACGGCGACGAGGGTGAGCACGGCGAAACCGCGAAATATTTATAAACTTCGCCTTTCTTCTGTTGCGAGGTCAATGTACACGACTGAGGGCGTCTGTGGGTGAAAGTACAGACGAAGTCGTGCACGACGATGGGGATGAGATCGCCTCCTTCGCGTTCGCGTTAATCTTTTTCTACCTAGTAACCACGTGTAGCACGACGTTCGAAAAAAAAGAAAAAAAAAAAAAAGAAAAGAAAAGAAAGAAGGGAGACTCTTACCATCGAGGTATTCTCGAGGTGCACGTTCCTTTTAGACTAAATGTAGCTAGTTGGGTGACGACAAGGCAATAAAAATTTACGAAAATATACGTCGAAGTCATTTTGAATATCGAACATTTTCAATCGCGCGTTTATCAGCTTTGTTAAAATATTATTAGGATATTTTAGTTTAAACGAGTACTTTTTCGTATATTATAATATTCAAATGTCTTGGGAGATATGTAAAATTATAAAGGAAATCTCTGGCGTGCGATATCCTTAGAACATGTCGGCCTCTGTGATAAAAATATACATACGTAGAGATATGGAGGTGAGTGATTACGTTATATGTATGTAAGTATTCTAAAAATATATTCCACGTTTCCCCTGCTTCGTTACGTGAAACATAAGATATTGTGATTTTCCAGCGAGAGATATTTTGATATAATTCCGCGGATCTTCTTTTGACCGAGTTAACGCGAAGGGGAGAAAAGTATTCCATAAACGTCGCTTAATTAAACGCACATTTTATAATAATCGGAACATTTATATGTTGATTACGCGGGACAATTTATCGCGATATTGCTTCTCGTAAAAGAACAAGATAAGATCGAAACATATATTTTTGTCAACGAAGGCAAATTTCGAACGATGAAGAAGATGCTGATTAACGCGACGGCGTATGGTTTCTTTGAGGAGATATCTTAAGGATATTATATAACATGTCGCGAAGAATGAAAGACAGTACATTTGCACCCAGTGGTGCATCAATTCGCGGTCTAACTTTATTGCGCGCACATATCCTCCGTGTCGTTACGCCCAGATTTATACGGCCACGACGTATCCCCGGGGCGAAGTAAATATTCGCTCAAGGAAGAAAATATTGTTCCCAGATTCGATAGATTTAAACCGGCAAAGAGTTTAAGGGTACTTCGGCGTATGCGATCCGAGAGTTAAGGATCTCAGCTTGGGCAAGGCGCCGGTAATTTCCCGACGTAACGAACGTATCCCCTCAGCATAACATTTTATATCACCTTGCTCATATCGCGCCAACGTTTCCCCGAGGTAAAGTAAATTTCAGGTGAATTCAGAAGGTGGAGAACATCTCACCTTCGTTTTTCCTTAGACTTTTCTTTTTTTTTTTTTTTTCCTTTTCTTTTAGAGGTGAAAAATTGCATGAAGGGTTGGCCAAAATGAGCCAGCACGCATCTATGTCGGGACTGTTCGAGGGTTGTTTGGGGGTGGATTTTGTATTAATTTTTGCATAGTCGATTAGCCGATGCACGCGCGCAACCGTTGGCCATTTGAGAGAAATTGCATGGAAAATTGAGTCGTGCGGAGATGGTCGATGCGAGCGGGATAGCGAGTGCCGCCGTGTGAAAGTCGTATAAATAATTTTTATGCGACTTCGACTTTGCACAGTTCTACTTCTGCCCGGTGTACCGTTTTATCTTGCCGTGCTCCTTCGACATTTCCCCGAGGACATGTAAATTTGTACGGGAAAGAGAAGAACGGTCGCGTCGCGCCAATAACGTCGAACCGGCGAATAATTGGCTCGTACTTGTATGTACAGGGCGAAATCGGAAACTTTAGGAAACTAAAAGCGCGAAGGGGGGGAAAAAAAAAAAAGAAAGTTCCACGGCCGGTCTGAAAGTCACAGGCAGGAACAATTGCTAAAGCTGTTCCGTCATAATTTCATTGCATATTTCTTCCGCGGATACATCGTGTTATTTCGCTCTAGTTATGTTTCTGCAACATTTCCCCGGGGTGGAGTAAATTTGAAGACGAAGAGAAAGAAAATATTGTCCGCACCGTCGACGAGGCGGTAAAGAAGCAGTTTCAGGCGCACAAAGGGCCCACAAAATGGATCACTATCGTATCTCCGGCGGAATATCGCAAACGTTCCGCTTTAAAGCACATGCTCGCGTAACCTCCGTGCCAATTTTGATCAAAATATGCGAATTATTGTTATTGATCTACTATTAGCTGCGCGACTTTACGCCCTTCCCTCCCGCCACGACGAATGATTAATTTCGCACGTGTGGCCCATGAATTCAACCAAGTCCAAAATGGAACTTGCTAGGGAATAAACATTTGCGGATAAGTTCATTCCGTGAACGAGGTGTTAATTATGCATGCCGACAAATACCGCTGACCATGTTTAATAAATTTCATTAGGAGATATGCTGAAAAACATATCAATACGTAATGCGTATGTATTTTCAAGTTTCGTGCGCAAAAGCTGCTGAATTAGTGACGGAGGGTACGTACTATAGAACGAGTAAAATCTCAAGCAATATTACGCTGCCGGAAAACTCGGGAGAGCGCTAATAGTTAAATCGGTCGTGAGAATGTATTCGGACGCGACCGCCGATAAATTTCTAATCGCTTTGATATCCGCGGGTCATTGCGAACCAAAGCAAATAAACTTCCTCCGCCGTGCGCGCGGGCTAATATGATCGTTTCAGCTCGCGGAAGGCTCTCCGCTACAAACAATTTGCCTGAAATTGCCGTACGTGCGCGATAACCGCTCGGGAAAACGAGAATGGCACCCTCGAGGATGCGAATGCGCGTCATCTTCCACGCGGCCTCACGTCTTACAAAAATTCGCCACTTGTGCCTGCTCGGGCGCACTCTGGGAAAACTATGCAGGCGGTCGGTAAACCGTGCCCACCGACTTCACTCTCGAGATGCTTAAATTGCCATTACGTTAGCAAAACGCTTGGGGGACTGCGCCGCTTGACTTCGGCAAATTTCGCTGTTAAACTTTATCGAGGATAAAAAGACGAGGATAGAGTAGGGGAGCTCGCAAAAAGCGGCGCACCCGTTAAACTGCAAATGTATCCAACTTCATTAAACTTATCGCGGTAATAATTGAAGATTACAATTGAAATACTGTTGCGCGGCTCAACACTCGACGGCAGCTGAAAATACGAGTGCCGCGTGCTTAACTGGCGATTTCCGCGAGGCCGCGTTTACTGGACGTATTTGATATTTACATAAAGCAAGTTTTATGAGCGATACGCGATGTACGCTTAAGTTTATAAAGCAGAGAGTGTACATAGTTTAAACACGTTTTAGCTATTCCCTTCACAATTCTCCGCTCCCAGCGGACGTAGAAAGTTGTATGCGCAACTATTACGCCCTTAAATCGCTGTTAAATCGAGTCTTAAATACCGACGGTCCTGTATTCAGTCTCTCTTATTCTTGACAGTCGGAATCGAACGGCAAGCAAACGATCGCTGAGCAACTTTTAACAAGAAAATCCTACTTTTTACAATTCTAAAGTGACTTGCAAATAAATCTGCGTCTAACGACGTTACTTGTACGTGCATAAAACGGCGATCTCCGTCAACTGAAATATACTTTTTCCGTGCGGAATAATTAATTAGAATTATCACAGCAACTTCCTGTTTTTTTTTTTTTTTTTTTTCTTTTAATTCTTAGGTGAGATTATTTTGATAATGGCAGAGAGATTATTTAACGATATTAATGTCATTATTCTTCAGTGAACACGTCTATAATTAATAGGCCGAAAGGTAATACTATCTGTATATATCACGCAGGCTTGGCGAGCAGTTATTATTACTCCTGGAACAAACAGACTGCTTTTGCCTATGTTAAATGTAGAAGGGCTAATTATATCCGGAGTAATATAATATCTTCAGTTTATATCTAATAATATTTATAATATTGCTGGGTATTGATAAATTTTGATATCGTATCGATAAACGCATTGATATCGTACGCTGATTTTGTAATGACAATTTATTAAATAATCAATTTAATTGTAAAAATAAAATGTTATCTATTTAAATAGATTCGCCAACGGGATGCCTAACGATGCCTGGTCACTTATTTATAGAAATAACTCACAAATGTCATCGTAAAGTTCATAAAATGTCTCAGGGGTTATGAAACGGAGGATTCGATATTTTTGATCGAGAGTATCTGGCTCCCAGACGTAACAATCTCAATAAAAAAAAAAAAAATAAAAAATAAAAATATTAATTAATGGGTTAAATTTCAATAAGAAGAAATTTGAAATGTAACAATGCTTAAATGCAATATGTAATTTGTTTTGTTACGTAGCTATTATAACGTCTATTATACCTGTCATACACAAAATATGCGCATTGTATATGCTTACGCAAAGCTAGATATTAATTTAATAACATTTATTACATTTACGATAAATTGATATTTTTAAAAAGTAATACTAATGCTGCTGCTAGACGAACATCAGGTGTGTAATATTAGCGTATGCAATTACTTCTATTTACCATTTCTTAATTGCATCGATTCAAGATAAAATCCAAACGTTTATTTCGTTATTGATTTAACTACTTTACGTCATAACGATTGCGAATAATATTTTATCTAATTTGTTATTGGAATGAAAAATAATTATCGTGATAGAATATGTAGCTGAGTTTAAAAAAATTTCTCCTATTGGAGTTACCTATTATAATTCTTTAATTTTCTTGAAAAGAAAAATTCGACATGTTCGTGATCAAAGAGAACTCCTAACAGTCAATAAAAGTTCTACCGGTTTTCATTTCGCACTGGCACAATTTTTGTTTGAGGAACAAATACGCGGATCAATGTAGTTCTATAAAAAAAAAAGAAAAAAAAACATTGAGCTAAGTAAATCAAAGTTCCGTTCTCTAAATGTTAGCCCCGCGATTGCTGCTTAAACGTATGTTTATCTTCTATCGATACGTGCATTATGAAAAACATACGTAATTGTCGAGATTAAAGATCGAGATTGCGGGGGTTAATTGTTTGTCGAGTGGAATCGACACGTTGGGGTGGATAAATAATGAGAAATAAAACTTGGACCGGTTGATAATCGAGACCGATTAATAGCTCACGAGAAAATGCCTAATTAATCACGATGGGGTAAGGGAAGACCGCGGCGGTCTCGTCGCTCCTCCGACGGCGTCCCGCGTATCTGCACGGTTAATATTAATAAGGGCGTTATCGTCGGACTTGATCTCCGTTTGTCCATCGCGGGTCTAAATACGTGGGCCGGTCGCAAAGAGAAATCCTAAAACAACGTCCCTGTCCACCCCGTAGTTCGCGTCGCCGCCACCACTGGCCGGCAAGCGAGCACACACAGGCGAGCACAGGCAAGCAGACAGGCCAGGGGTGCAGGAACGAGCGGGGTCGACCCTGCGCGCAGCCTCCCCAGTCCACCCCGAAGATTCAGTCGTCGTGCGGCAGAGGAGGGCCGAGGAGCGCCCGGTCGAAGCGCCGAGGTCCTCTCTCCACTCTCTTCGTCTCCTATCTCCACACGCGTGTCTCTTTTTATCCGCCTCGCGTTCTCTCCTCGTCTGAACCAGACTGTAAACGATCGGCTCCCTCTATCAGACGCCCTCTCTCTCTCTCTCTCTCTCCGCCTTTCTCTCTTCATCCGACAGCGCGAGTCGCGAGTGAAAACGAGCCGGGTAGCGCCGCGCCGACCTTCACCATTTTGGTACACGCAGCACGCGACGTTACGGCCGTAAAGCCGCACGTCCCCGTCGACGCTCGCCCGACGAAGGGAAACTCCGCGAGAGGAACTCGGTGAATTTTGTTGGAATGCGCGCGAGGCGACCGGTCCGTTGCGTGAATTCCGTGACGAAACGACGGCGACGCCGGTCTGGGGGTTGCTAGCCTCCCTCAACTCCACCTCTCACTCCTGTCACTCTATTCGTTTTCTCGCTCGCGCTTTCTTCCTCTCTCTACTACGAAGGGTGGGTGGTGATACGCCGGTGGCAGTGGCGGCAGTAGTGTGGATGCTTATAACTGTGGGTGCTCCCTGGTGTGGTAGTAGTGTGGTTCCCGGTGTTGGTGATAACGGTGCCGCTGCTGCTGGTGGTGGTGGTGGTTTAAATTTCAGCCGCGTGCACGGGTTCACCTACGTGAGCCATTACACGGGTCCTCGGCTTTCTCGCCGACTGGGAGACTATACGAGCGGTCACGGTCCACGGACGCAAATTCTGGCCACCTTCGTCCGCGTTCTCCTTTTCTCTCGCCGTCCTCCACGTCTCCTCGTACACTCTGGGTAGGGTGCTGACGCCTGTACGTGCCTGCTCAACGTCGGGGGGCTTTCCTGGCTTAACTCGACCGAAATTCGCGGTCGATTCCTGCGTGTCTATCTCAAGTGAGAGCCTACTCCGGGTTGCGCGTGTATGCGCCTGCTTTATTTAAAAGAACGCGTCGTCCCGCCCTGCTCTGCGCTACCCTCGTCTCCTCGCGATTGCCGAGGTAACGTACGTAGACGCGATAAAAATATTATCGGCCTCGCTAGCTGCGAAATGCGAAAAGACGTCGGGGATGTATCGTGCCGTTCGTCTCGCAAATACGATGAAAATCCCGCCGTTCTCGGCGTAGATCTCGGAGCAAGATAACCGTGGAATGGAAACGCGCTAGTCGAGATAAAACGTTATTTTTCAGGATTATTTGAATGATTTAGAAAGTATGACGAATGTTCACGATAACACGTACCTCTATTTTTAACCTTGTCGATCCTTTCTGAAATTCAGAAATCATATTTTTCAACGTTTTTGCTCTTCGATTTTAATCGGTCGAACGGTCGGTTCGCGATCAAATTGCGTTTCGAAATTTGAAATTTTATTTCAAAGCCACGGCGAGCGAAGCGTCGATCGCGGGAGGAAGAGCTTAACTCGTAGCATAGTCCACGTTTCTAATCGCGAGGCATTATCGATTTCAATCTTACATTCGAAGCGATGCTCTTTCTTCTCCATTGCGTTCTCTATTCCGTCTACACGCTCGTCTAGATGGCTCGATTTTCTTTCGGGGGCTCCGCGCGTGCAAATGCGGCCATGTGTGAGCGGAATGGCCGCACACAGGCTCAGGGAACGTATTAGGCGGTTCTCGTGTGAGTTTCTATCGAACAAAAGTATCGTATCGTCGCGACAGGTCTCTCGACCAGTCGTCGTGACCCTCTTCAACGCCGCGTAAAAACAGGAAGTATGGTAAAAACATCGTCCGTTCTAGTCGCGATAGCCCGGAGCTCGTTTAATCGGACGCCGAGGCGGAGTGGGAAACCCTGGAAATTACCGAGATGTATCTCTCCCCCGATTATTTCATGTGAATCCGCCGCGAGATTAAGCGGCTTTCTACAATCCCGATATATGCTCGCGTGTGCTCGTATCCTCTCTATGTACGGGTACATACGTGCATGTACGTTCGTATCGCGCGAATGGTGGCACCGTTTCCCGTGAATTTCGCCCGACGCTCTTTCACGGCGACAATTAGACGCGGTAAAACCGTTAGCAATTCCACGCGCGGCCAATCGCGGAAACAAACGGTAAGAAAAAGTAGAGGCGACGGGCCCTACGAGCTATGGAAAGCCAGATTCGACAAAACGGCGGGATCATTCGTGTATCTTTGGAACAAAAGCGCGCAGTTTGCTACTTCGACGCGTTTCGCAAGAACGAGTTACACGGGTTGTGTTATGGATGAGCGTTCGAAGTCTCGTTCAACGTGACGGCTGGAAATAGGGGTTGCAGTCGGGGGTGGTTTGTTTTGCCCTCGTCCGCTGAATAGGAACAATCGGCTCGCACCGGTGTGCGCTTTTTCCCCCGCGATGTAGGGTGTTGTGCGGAGACGATCGACGATGTAGAGGACCGAGGGCACGGGAGAGAAAGAGAAAGAGAACGAGGCGAAAGAGGCAGCGAGAGGACGAAAAATATGGCCCGGGTGCATGTCGAGCGTGTCGGCTGCCTTTTTGCTCGTCTTGTACTTCAGTCTTTTGCTTTTTTTTTTTTTTTTCTCCTTTCTCTCTTTTTTTTCTGTCTCTCTATTTCGTCGTCGTCCGCTACTCGAGGATCGTTGACCGTGTCGAATGTCGGTCAACTGTAAATGAGATTCGCAGAGGCTGAGACGTTAGAGAAGTCCTCTTTCTCTCTCTCTCTCTTTCTCTTGCCTTCTTCCTCCCTCTTATTTCCTGTCTTTCTCTGATTCTCTCTTCTCTCTATTTCTCATGAGAAACTCCCGAAGTAAACCAATGGCGAGAGTAAGGCGAGTGCCAAGTTGCGGGCTGGCACGGGGTCGTTTAAATGTTTAGATTCGCAGTGTGAAAGTCCCTCTTTTACTCTACGCGGAAAACTTCTTATCGCGCGGAAACTAGCGTTCGTACATTTAGAATGCAAGAAGGCTTTTGCACCGCGGAAAAATACCGCCTTCCGGACCGCACCGCTCGTCGACGCGCACGAGCGCGGGATTTCAAGTGGTTTTAATTTCAACCACGGTAATTTTCGTGGTTGCGGGAACGAGTGGCGAGACGCCTCTCTTCGCCTCCGGCAGGGGAATAATTATTTTAGATGACAGCCGACGCGACGTACGCGAAAATCGTTTCTCGCACACGTATGCGCGAGCGATTGAAACGAGGCTCCTCGCGCTGCGACTATATCGATTGGATTATCAAGAATACGTTACTCCGAATCTCGTCCCGCTTGTTGCATTATGAGTATTTCCGAAACAGCTGCGATATCCCAATGTCCCAGCAGCGTGATTTAATTTATCGCGTATCGCCGAGAGTAATATTTTTGTTAATTATTTGAGACACGTCCTCAAACGGTTATTTATCGATATATTCCCGCGAATATTTTTAAAAGTCATCCGCGAGTATATTAATTCCGGCGTTATAACAAGCTCGCAAATATCTTGGTCGAAAAATATTAGCTTTACCGTTTATTGCTTTTTGCACTGCAGGCTCACTGAGATTATGATGCTTTCAAACAATAGCGGTGCGGTGCCGCTTTTTCATCCTAGGAAATAATTCTTTGAAGCGAAACTTCGGCACAAGAACTCTCATAACCGTCTACATATTTACATCGCTAAATAAAGATAAAACGATAAAATAATTTCACGCGTCGCTATCAACCGAAAGAAAATTTTCAGAAGGCTTCGACTCGATTCTTATTGAATTTTTCAAGCCGACCTCGAAGGATTTCACGTAACAGAAATTCCGAAACGATCTACCCCGATTAAATTTTCGCATACTTTTGAAACTTGCTCTTATTTATAATCACCGTAATAAACTTTAATATTAATCAATTTTAAGAGTTTGATAAAGCTTGAAAGTTAGGTCATCGAATTTGCTTTGGCTAGAATAAAACGCCCAATTTAATAATATACAATAAATAATGAATATTATTTCGGAATAATGCTTCATAAATTGCCGCCTAATTGCATTAAATAATCTTACTAAAAATTTCTTTTTGCATTTCTGCTATTGTATAATATGTTTTTTAATAAAACTTGATTTTTTTTTTCTTCGTTTAAAAAGCTCACAGAGGTGTGGGACGCACCTGCTTCACAGTGTTCAATGCTTTGACTGGAGTTTTCGCGAGTGCGAGTTTTCTCCAACAAGAGTGTACGTGCCCGTAAGCTCAAAGCGTAGTGTTGGCGGTACGGTGCACCATTTTCCGAGAAATCCGTACGTAGCGCGTCGTTTTGCAGCTGTGCGCCGATGTTCTTTCAGATCCGAGGGAATCGGCGGCGGTGCGGCACGAGAGACCGAAGGGAATACGTGCGGCGCGATGCTAGCTCCCGCGCCGTTCGCGCCGCATCCTGGGAGATACGTCACCCCGCGAGAACGACGACTACGTTCGTGGGAGCACTCGGCGGTTTTACACTTTTCTACTAAATCAGCCGTTAACGTCCCTGCGGATGCACGGCGCACCCCGATCTACGATCGATAAGCGTCCGCGAGAAGCGTCTCAATTCGACCGTCGTGATTCTTTCGTTGATGCCGAACGTCTCGCGGAGAAGCGAGAGAGAGAGGAAGATTCCGCGATGTGCGTGACGGGGAAGACATACGAGCAAGAAATGGATGGGAAAAGTACGTTCGAATCTTAGCCCGCTCTGCCCCGTAAATAGCGTTTTGTAACCCCCGTCACGTGAAATCGATATCCCTTAAGAGCCGGTCCGTGAGGTCGTTCGTCAGACCGGGGTGCCTGCCTGTTTCACCCCCGTGGAAGTGGAAGAGAGAGTGCGCGCTAGTCTGCGGGGAGTCTGCGGGCGGAGGTGGACAAGGAACGGGGGTTGACTGAATAAAAGAAGATGCACAGGAAAAGGCCAACGTTCCTCACCGACATGGGGCTGCTAATGTTCTTAGCGGTAACAGCCTCTCTCTTGGGTTACTGCCAAACGGACGAAAAAGGTAAGACGCAGCGTCGCGACGACTCGCGGCCGCCCTTTGCTTACCATACACACCCTTCTTTCGGTTTTTCCTTATCTATCTCCCAGGCGCCCGCCTCGTCCCGCCGTCCTCCGCGGGCCGCGGCGGGAGCGCCGAAAGAAATACGGATTTTGCTTTCCGCATCGTCCAACTCCCGGACGAGGGCGAAGGGACGCGAGAAACAGCGGCCGTGCGCGAGAAAGAGCGGCGAAGATTAACTTTTATGGCCGCCGGCATGAGTAGTTCCCGCGAATTTACTTATAGCGGGAGCGGTTTAATGGTTGCCGCGCACATACATCGCCAAAGCGCTTTTAATAGTGCGGGAGACTATGGCGCGTTGCACCCGTCTCTTCGTAAACACCCCCGCACGAATGATTATATCAGGCGCATAGCGAGCAACTCTCTTAGCCATTAATCCGCGAGTAGTTGAAAATCACCGATAATTCTAACAATTGAAATTTATAAAGCAGAAAAGCTCTTTAATATTTAATTCGATAATGAAAAAAGAAGCTGAAAATCGAAATTATATTTTGTAATAATTGCGAGTGTAAAACCGGAAAGTACAAAGAACACCTTTAAATAATTCACTCTGAACTAATATTCTCGATTGTTTTTAATTATTCCATTCGTGTTCTTTAATCAAAATTTTTTAATTAAAGTTTTAAACATTAAATCGTATTAATCTAGTAAATTTTTTTTATTAAAACAGATTTTGAACTTTTAGTTTTAAATTTTTTTTTTGTAATTACATGTCTAAAATTAGTTTTTGTCAATCGTTCATTATTAAGAGGTAATTAAAGTAGGTATGTAACATCATTTACAGCAATGCGCTACGAATTGCTATCAAATTCAACGTTTTTCATGTATTATAATAACTTGAAAATTAACTCGAATATGGTATTTCTATACTCTTCCTCTCTTTATTATCCCAAAGTTTCGCGCATACTATTAAATATTTGCATTATGTCCTTCGTTACACTGGGGCGTGAGACATTTTATGCGAGGAATAGTCGGTTATACACGACCACGTGCTGGAGGCAAGAAAATATTATTTTGTAATTTTGCGAAATAAATTATTTAAATTTCTTCAACATTATGCGTGCCGGATAAAGCTTATTACAAATCTATAGACTACGTTTATTGAAAGAAAGAAAAAAATAACGACGAAAGTTAACAGCGACGAAACTTATGTTACATTATTGTAACATGATGCGGTTCATCGATAGCGAAACATAAAAAATACAATAAGATCAAAATTGAAAATAAATTTTTTAACATTTCGCGATATAATTCATAGAACGTCACGGAAAAATCGGACAAACGGGAAGAATGGAAGTGAACGTTTTCAGAGTCGCTAATTAAATTTGGCCAATTTGCAATAATCGAACGCGGAAATCACGTTGAAGTAATAACTTGCTACTAAATCACACGCCGTTACAATACATATCGAAGTGCACTCGTGTAGGTACCGGTGTAGCCGTTATCGTTGCGCAAAGCTCGATGTACGTGGTTTAGCGTTTCGTCTGAATAAACCGGATAATCGAAACATGTAATCCATGCACCATTAGTTTTTACGGGACCGTTCTTTCCGGTGCTGTACCTTAGCAGATTGATCTGAATTTAACAAGCGGTCAGATCAGACTCGTGCGTGCGGTGCGAGCTCAAATAGAAAATTGTTAACGTTCATGGTTCTGTTGAACTACCAAAAAAAAAATAAAATAAAATTTAAAAAAAGAAAAAAAAACAACAAAACTAAAAAGAAAAAAAAAAAAAAAAAAAAAGTTCTACCGGTGTGCTTGCAACAATCAATACACCGTGTCGCGTATTTCCGTAGCAATAAAATCTGTATACTCGACACATCCACTTGCGAGTTGATGCACGCTGCAAACCCTGTTGAATTCGCGCCAGTTGTCATTACCTACATACCCGCGCACGTAGATTCGAAATGATTAAACGAATGTTTCGCGGTTTGTTTGTGTGTAATTAAAAATAAAACTCCGCGTTAAACAATTTCCATAAAATGCAAATAACGTGTGCGTAATAAGGTAAGAAATGTAATCGGCGGCATATATTGTACATTATTCACGGCTGACCCGCCGCAAAGTTATATATATATATATATTTTTTTTTCTTTTTTCACAGAGCGTATACAGGAACGGCCCGAAACGAAATGAGTTCGCGATACCTACTGCTCGCTAATCAGTTTTTCGTTTGTCGGATTAATCTACGTGGCGCGTGCGAGACATCGCGTCACGCTGCGGCGCGCATGGCATATCGTACATTTGTTTTTACACGTTCCGGCGGTTCCGAATGGATACATATTTTCACGAAAAACATGCACATCGAGAGAAAGAGAGAGAGAGAGAAAAAAATTCACCGTTGTTACCCAACCACGTTGCACCGACGTAGTATTTTTTTGCGTACCGATTTTGTGGTTTATATCGCGCGAAAAAAGTGTGCAACGCGGTAAAATATGTTCGTTAATAAGGTGCAGGAGTAATAAAAATTTCAGCAATCGGTACAAGAGTTTAATTGTCGACGGTGGCTATGCGATATCGTCAAAAGCCTTCGAAACTAAATGGTGATCAATTCTAATTAATGCAATTAATTATTTAACACTTAAATAATTCCTTCAATTGATTTCTCAACGCTGAGAAAAAAAAAAGAGACAAAAATCACGCGCGCACTCTCATTTTTCACTTGTATTTACATTATTTGCGCGGTATAAACGGATGCAATTGAGTATTGACGGCTAATTGAGTGTAATCGCTTCGTAAATTGTTAATTTTTATTTTTCCGTGCAACTCTCAATATCCATTGAGAGAATTATCAGGGAACGTAATCCCCGGCAATTTCCATGAAACCTTACGAGGCTTGTTCCCATTTGCCAGTCACATAGTGAGGCACCGCGACCGCTACGTTAATGCACTCTGTACTTTTTCTTGAAAACTGCCGGCCAATTACGCACAGTTGTAAGAAAATCTGCCCGGCTCGTAAAGAAAAATACAATTATGAAAACGGCCGCTCGAGCCCTCGTACATCTCGTACGATCCCATTTTATTCCCGCGCAATTATTTCTGTTTCTGTTGAATTCTAATTATCCGATGTGTTTAGTCAAATTCGACTGTCCGCGCCCTGGTTTATGGGTCAACGGAAAACCGTGAAAAATTCAATTTGAGATATATTCGTGGAAATTATGGAAGACCCATGCTTCCAATTAGTCCTTAATTAATAGTACAATCGCAGATGCATTACACCGCTGTTGCGCATTAACCTAACTACTATCTACGTCGTTTGCATCACGGGGTAAAAAAAAAAAATTGCTTGTTCGAATGATAACAAGATGCACTTGTGTGAAAAAACGCGACGCACAATTTTTCATTTCGACTAATCCGTCATCTCTGGGAACGTGCAAAAATGATATTTCGATGCTGCGGCCGAGATAAACTGTTTGCGAAATAACTGCATAATACTCTCTATGCACGCATGAGTCAGCAAGTTTCAATTTATTATTTAATTTTCTACTGTAAAATAAATTTCCCCCTTTGTGACCGAAATTCATGGAACATCGCTAGTGGATATGTACATTCGCATGATTAACTCGATCTCTTTTACATTGCAATCCTGCTATTTTGCACTGCAAAAGCGGATCTCGATTTTTAGTAATTCTATAAAACAAATAACCCATCGAATAACAATCGAATGCGTATTTTCGATCCATATACATATTGCCGCCGAGAATCGTAATTACGATAGCGAACGTATACGTGGGTATCGAGTGCACGATTTGAATAACAATCTACATATGGACAGTTGTCAAACGTATCCTTCAAATGTATTGTGATATATACGATCAGTTATGTATGTGCAACATGCGCGCTGATCTTAAAAACATGACATTTGCTTATCGAAGATTACGTATCCAGCGCAACACGAGCATTAAAATGCCCTTTGATTTATTTACAATTTTATATCTTTTGTCTGAGAGATATAGAAGTTAGAATTATAAACTTTAATTGTACCTAAATTACACTTTTGAAAAGTGACAGATTTTTAAGCGCAACCGCTCGGAAAAGTTAAATGGAATTGATTAAAGTGCAACTTTTTTCTTTTTTTTTTTTAATAATTTAAATCATTTTTTTTGAAAACTTCACTTTTGAAATTCTCTATTTTACAGGAACTGATTTTTGAAAATATTAACTCGTTTATAAGCGGGAAATATACGGGGTTTTAAATACAATTTTAGTGTAAGAGAGAGGCTGGCCGTGCATCGACACTTCTACATCAGGCCGTCCCTTTGACCATACACAAATATTGCATTTCGTGGATAACGTGAATTGAGTAAGCCGCGGTAAATGCAATGAACTGCAAAACACCGAGGGCAATATCTAGGATCGATTCGCGGTCGACGTTAATGTTTCTATGCACCGGCTAACCGAGAAAGAGGTGATTGGGAGAGGAGCGAGACAGCGACGGAGAAAGAGAGATTCTTCGTACTTAATGGCCCGTGCAGTTATTCCACGTACTTGAACGCGTTTTTAGATCATTTGCGGGGTGGAAAATAAACCCGTGCAATTCTGTGGATTCCTTTATGCGCGTCTATAGACAGCGTGTCGCGAGATACCGGATTTTCTCGTCGTCCGTTGCGACGCGGCGGCGGTTCAAGCCGGTCATTCATCGGCTCAATCGAAGCATCGCGCGCTCCTCTTTACATTCGCGCTGCTCGTTTCCAGAACGTGCCCCCCTGCTAATCGAGAATATTTTACGCAAGCTGTAACAGCCCGGGTGCCTTTGGGAGGTTCCCTACGGGAACTTTGCGAACTCAACCGCGGATTCCTCTATTTATCACTTTTTATTCGGTCCGCAAAAGCGATATTTGTACCGCAGTAAAACGATGTCTAAGTCCACAGAAACACCCGGGAGACTCGGAGAACTTTGACGATCCATTCATCAACCTGCCGCCAGGTCCACTTCTACCGCTTTTGTTAATGAAGTAGCTCGAGCGAGTACTCGGTATAATAGACTTGGAGAACTTAGGATCTAGGGATAAATTTCAAAGTATTGCGATTAATAATCGCCACGCGCATCTCTATAATCTCTTTGCGCCGTTAGACCGTTGACTATCCATTTTCATTGGCTATCCGATTACTAAATATGTCAATCTAAAGTGACATTTTTCATCTCCGTCCCACGGTTTAAACACATCGATAAATAAAAAAGGCTTTGAGCTATCCAAGAGCGCGTTTATTTGGAAATATCGTTCTTTTGTTTCGACACGATGACTGTTTTGACATATGCGAACGACAGCTGATATGAATGCAGGAAAACGATTTCGCGCGGAAATAAAACTTTTATTACGTCTATTAATGTCGTAAAAAAAAAAAAAATTTACTTCTATGTAGATTAATTTATCACTCGCATGAGTGATAATGAATTATGCGAATTTCCGGGCATAAAATAAATTTCCGAGTATTAAAAAATAGAAGGGGGAAAAAAAATAGAATAATAAGGAAAAAAAACAGATTTCCACGTTATAGAAGTTGAGAGGTCAATTAAGAATTAAGTTCATTTCGTGCATTTTTTACATTTCGATGCTCCTGGCGAGATATTTAAAGTTACGACAAGTTACCATTCACCTAAAACTGTGCTTAGACTTTAATTAATCCTTCTCTTCTTGTGTCACGGTAATCGAATATAGTTGTAGAACTAATATTTGTCTTTAGAAATAAATAAATGAAGTTGGGAGATTACCGTGAACCTTATAAGATTTGCAAAATCGTACTAGTTTGTTCTTTATGTTCGTAGTTGTCGCAGCTTATTTACTTATTTACCGCTGCTTACGGCGCGGTACGATAAATATATGAAATTTCCTGAAGAAAGCCACTTCAGCTTGCAATTCAAAAGTTATCGGGGAAACAGATGAACGAAATAAAACTTGGCGAGTGACACTTAATTTCTCTTCCTCGGCACTGAAGAAAAATGAGGTCTCGTGCGCCGACTGCAACGTATTCACCTCGCTTTTTGTTTTACGTTGAAATAGAACGAACGAACGCTCACGAGACTACCATCATGTCTTCTTCTTTTTTTTTTCTTTTTTTTTTCTGAATTTATATTTTAATTATTACTATATTAGTGGGGGGGAGGAAGGAAAAACGCAAAATGCAAATCAACCGTAATAGCGCAGCCACCATCTTTGCTTATGAGAAAACTGTATAATTTCCGCGACCGATTTGGGATTTTCGAGAAACCGTACGCGAGAAAGAGATAACATTTACAGCGTTACGTAAATTAAAATGAAGAATTCAACGTTCAGTAACGTTAATAGCACATTTTCCTATCCCATCCGCCCTCTTTCCCGCCCACCAACAAACTGGCCGCTGTATAATAACGCGCATCATCGGTCTTCCACTTTGTACCACCTAAACGCATTAAATTTGTTAAACTTGCAGTGTCGTTTTACGGGGCGAGCTACATCCATCTTCCGGTTCAAGAGGCCAAGGGTGCTACTGACATCAGTTTCCGGTTCCGAACTCATCTCGCCGATGCTATGCTGCTATTGGCTGCTGGCAAGACGGATTACTGCTTGATCAAACTCGAAGCCGGCAGATTGAAGGTTCGTTTGCCCCTGGCGCTTACTTCTATTAATAGGCTTTTCTGTTTGGTGCACGGTCGCCTCGTCGTCGTTAACGGGCCGCACGTGCTACGATACGCCTGTCAGACTCCTCTCCCTTTCATTCTTGCTCTTCCCCCGTGAAGAAATTAGACGCGCTGCTACGTGACACGCTAAAAAAATTCGACTCCCTCGTTTACGCTAAAATATTCCCTCGCAAGGCATTCAGAAGAGATGAGAATTCGCCGCGCGGATGTAACATTGCGCGCGTGTCCGCGACTCTTATTACTTCAGGATCTTTCTTATCTCTTGGCGAAAGAGACGACACGATTCCGGCGACACGGTGAAGGGTATTGCATTCAGGAAAAGATCCTAATCGTCACAATGTGGCGAATTTTTGTAGCCCGCGCAGTCCAACGCACGTGATATAACGTAAATAGGAATCTTAATTCTTAACCGGCGACGTGGTGCGTTTATCTCTGAACGTTTCTTCGTCGTATCTAATCTTAATAAGGTCTCATCTTATCGTTTTTTTTTTTTGTTCTTTTTTTTAATATCGCGAACTCGTGCGCGTACGTTTTCTGTACGAGGAGCGTAAATTAACAGCTTGCCCTTTTTTTTATTCTTTAATCGATGCGCGATCTCTCACGTTGTCGGAGTCGCTTGCGAGATAGAAAGATATTGAGGAAAAAAATAAGCGCGTATATTGTTGTTAAGAGGAAAAAAGAAGCGGGGTAAAAGAACAGGTTCTAGGCCGAAGGAGAATAGAGGGATAGAACGGAGGCGGTGATCCGTGGGATCGCTACATATCAATTAAGGGTTAATAAAAGAAGGCGACGGCAATGTTAAGGGTAAGACAAGAGTTAAGAATAGGATGGTATATATTTATACCACGACGTTGAAATTGATCAATGCAAAGCGAGCAGCATTTCCTCGGCTAGGAACATTTTAATTCATCTCGCTAAACTGTTACCGTATTATTCAAAAATCCATCTGGGTGAGCTTTCTATTGAAAATTACGAAATTGATAACGTCGATATGTAAAGTATGCAAGCAACGGCACTTGTTTTTCCCGTGCTGATATCGAATTCGAGTCTCACAATACCTTACTCCCGATAAATACCTTACACGCGCATGTACAATAGGTAGAACCCTTATGTATAAAAGACCAGACGTATGTACGGAGAAAGAATCCAATAAATTGATTCGCCACGGGCGAGATACAGCCAAGCCAGCCGCCAAATTCAATCCCATGTAGATTTCGATATCGCGGAATATCGCATTTCGGTCAGTGGCAATTGCGCCTCGATCGCCTAGCGTTAACTCGCCTGCCACCAGACCGATATCTGGCCGACGAGACCGACAATCGCGGGGTGGGGTTTCGCGACAAATTTGCACGGGGATGTTTACGCCTTTCGTCGTCGCGAAAGATTTCACGGCGGTTGGCAAGCGGCCCGACTACGGACCCCTTGTTATTTTGCTGAAAGATCGGCTCCCTCGTTTTAATAGCTGGGATGACGCGGCGCGGCGTCAACGGCGCGGTCGGCCCGCAAACACGCGCTCGACAACAACGAGAGTAAAACCGCATAATGTCTTTTCCATCGATGTTTCGCGAAATGAAATTGCGGTGATACCGCGTCGGGAACGGAGTCGATTCTTTTTCTTTTTTTTTTTTTTTTTCTTTTTTTTTTTTTTTACACTCGATTTTATTGCGCGTCGATACGGTACGACGATGTTTCGGCTCGCGGCTGGAACGTTGCCCGTCGCGTTCGTTTTTGCGCATCGGTCAGAATTTCACGCGATCGGTCAGAACTGTCCACCGCGAGACGAAGTCACTCGTTCGGATTTTACACAATAATGAACCTCGTGGTTCAAATGATAGAACGATTCTTTTTTTTTTTTCCCCCTATTTTTTTTTTCTTCTTTTTTCCCTCTCGTCCGAACAGGAAGAAAAAAAGATGTGGAGCACGCGAGAGTTCCACGCAACGGTGCTCGCTCTCGTTTCCCTGGAGACGAATAAGCTCGCATTAAAAATTACTCTCGAAGAAATAATTCATTCGCTGAAAGCGAGTTTCACGCTGATTTACGCGCGATGCATTAAACGTTACGGTGAGCGCAATGTATACGACTCTTGCGTCCGACAATCGGAAAGATCATCAGTGAAATTGGGAATTAAAACGGGAGAAAATTTATTCCTTCGTAATTCTTCGAGGACGTGTTGTATCTTTCCGCGCAGCTGGATTATGGGGACGGAAAATGTATCGAGATGTACGCGGCGTTATAATAATATTTAAATTTCATATCGCGTTCTTTGGTGTCAGAAATTGAAACTCCGATTGAATTTACCCGGAGTAGGAATTTTCGTGATCGATGTTCTGGGTTATTACGACGGATCGTGAAGATTGCTGGAGAACGGTGGAGATGAACGGTGGGCCCGCCCGCGGTATACGAAACACGCGCATAACAGAGAGTGGTACGCCGACGCGCCTATAAACAAGTTTCATGGGCCATAATGAGAAGAAAGCTGACAGCGATAGAACTCGCGCACTAGCCATCCTGTCTCTTGATAATAACCGCTGATGAGAGCCGCGCTGCTTCTAATTATGTACAAAGAACGTTACGCCGGAACGAAGTTACAACTTCGCCGCGGATTATTAATTTCCCAACGATTAATATTCTCGTGCGTACTCTCATATTTTACATGACTCATTATCGCCCTCTTTCCCGCCCTCCCGAATGAAACGTGCTCGGCACCCTAACTCTCTTGCGCACCGGCGTTCGCAATTGTGAGAAATACAACTCTGCGCGCGGGACCGAAAATTGTTTTGCTGACGAGAGCAATTAGAATAATCGGCCGTGGTCGGGAATATATAAACCTCGTTCCGAAAATATTCAATACGCGGCGCTTTGCATTTTGAGAATTTGTCCCAATCTGGGGGCCGGCTATTTAACTCGACGACTCGTCCTTCGCCAAGATAACCCGAGACAAAACCGCACGGTACATTTCCCAATCTAGTATTAAAATACGCGCTCTACTTTGAGTACATTAGCTGTGTGGAGGTGCGGTATCCTGATTACGCGCATGAATCCCGGCATGAAAACCGCGCGAATCTAATTTCGCGAAGGGCTAAGTCCATGCCGTGCAAAGAAGCTGCTCGCCGTACCGTCGGGGGCTTAATTAAATTTGTTAAGAAGATCGTTAAGAAGGATGAAGACAGGATAAACGGCTGGGGTAAAAAGTGCAACGGCACTTTCCGGGATCTCGTGTGCCTCCTCAGCGGCGGCGCCTCGACATCCTCCGAAGGCTTAAAAGCTCCTCTATCCGAGGCGATAATCCGATGATTCAAAACTTAATTGCGGCGATATATCGCGGTATCGTTTGTTTTTTTTTGGCTGGCGACGTAATCGAGTTTTCACTCTTGCGCGGCATTCAGAATTTAAAAAGATTTTCCTTTACGACAAATCATCAACGAGATTTATTTCACATATTCGTAATTAATTATTTCTCCATTTAATTTAACTCCACATCAGCTTTTTTATTCTTTTATTTTTCTTCGCGATTGGCGCGTACAAATTTTCAATTACGAAGATAAAAGTTAGAAAATCCTCATTAGAATAAAATATGTTTAATAAGTTAAGAGCGTCAAAAGAACAGTAATGAGTCTGAGATGTTACGAATTTGATAGTAGCAAGTTAAGATAATGGCCCATAATGCCTCGTAATTAGAGAGCGAGAGAAAGTCGTATTGTACCTTTCCTCTTCGTTAGGAGAACCGTAATCCTAGTAATTATAAAACATTGTTCGTAGAAATGCGCGACGATTTTTCCTGACCGAAATAAATACCTCTTAGGTATTGTAATCACAATTAAAAAACGGAAACACTCCTATTCTAACCAAATTAAACGGGACACAGTTTGTTTTATCAACAAGTGTATCTTGAGCCTGCGCGAAATCTTTAATCCGAATCGAATTTTATTTATTCTAGCGTATCGCGATATATTAATTTTTTGTCCGCCGGTGATTAACGCGGAGAAGAATTTCCTCGTCTCGGACACATTTGCGATAACAAACGATTTATTAATCGCGCGCTTTTTTCCATCCCCTCCTGGAGTGAATTTTTTCCGCTATTGCACTTTGGTACCGTCGCAATCTATGTTCGCGGTAAACTCGAAATCGGTATATCGTAATAACTCGGCCGCAGCCATATCACCGGATAATCCGGCGATTCGGCCACGGCGGAGTGCATCGGCCGCTTCCGATATTGTTCACTTTCCAATCATCGATGCATTCATAATGCGACCGTCCCACGCGAGCCTCTTCGCCGACTGTGTGTACAAAGGCGCGTTTACATTCTGCAAAGTGTCTCGTCTCGTGCGCTTATGCATATTAATGAATCCCTGCATAGTCATCTAGCATCGATGCGACCGGCTATCATCGGCCGTGCTCGCAGCTCGCGCCTTTATTATTCGGGCTCGATCACGAAATCGGCGATGTGCCGCCCGAAAAAGAAAAAAAAAGAAAAAAAAAGAGCGCCGAACGGCAGCTTGAACGAAACCTTGCGCCGCCACTGCAACTTTAGTCTCGGACGATCGACTTTTCATTAAGAGAAGAACCTCAGCGGACGTTTCTCGGACGATCTCTTATATAGGATCAACGAAGGCTGCTCGAGGAATACCGTGGCGACGTCGTACCGGAATGCTATAAGTCTCAGACGTTCGATCCGGGTCACGATTAAAACCTCTTTATCAAGACCCTACTACTTCACCTCTAACTAAAGCGCGTCGTGTACTATCCGGTAACTCGATAATGCATTACATCGCGTTGAAACATAGGGTTTAAATGAAGCTGCGGAAAGTATCTTAAGAAAGACATTTATTTACAATAAAGCCCCGATTTATATTCTATTTTCTTTTCTATATGCCCGAAAGTCTATTCACGTTGCGCGTAAATATCGTTAGCTCCGAATTTTTCTCTTTCAAATGTAAAATAATTTAAATGCAAATAATACTCCAAAATTTTAATCAAATATATATATATATATATGTATATATATACATATTATACTGCAACTCATACAAAATTAATAAAATATATTTGTTATTTAAATTCGTAATAAAATATTAATAATCATAAATTTGATATACGAAAGCATAATTTTTATCAAATAAATTATTTGCATACGTAAATCTCTATTACTTTTGTCTTTTTGAAAATTTAATTTTATATG
This sequence comes from Cardiocondyla obscurior, assembly GCF_019399895.1. NCBI lineage: Eukaryota > Metazoa > Arthropoda > Insecta > Hymenoptera > Formicidae > Cardiocondyla > Cardiocondyla obscurior. The sequence goes on from NC_091864.1 coordinate 3,224,188, forward strand.
AAATCCTGTGTAAATATTTAAGACGGTATACCCTTTGGGATTGTAAGAAAATATATCATCAACCGCATGCTACGATCCATAACTATTTGAGAATCTACAATGCCGCGCGGCAGCGTAGGAGGCAACGGTTGATTTAGGTGACTTCCGCGAATCTAAATATGCACAGGGAGTTTGGAATTTATACCCCAGTGGATGTATTGTAAATCCGCCACGCGTAACTAGGAATCCCCGGTGGCGCGATTACAAAGTAGCTGCAGTAACCGTTGCCGCACGCGTTCTAAGGGAATAACGATACACATCTCTGCCTCGTACGGATAAGCCTAAACACAGAATTCTCACGCGTACGTCTAAATAGAAGATAATTGCGAAAATGAGACGTGCCTTATCAGGGACATCGCTGAATCACGATCGCTCCGTCACATTTCCCTCATTACGGAGACCGACGAAATGTGGAGGCGCCGTAGCTATCGAAGGGATTCGACATTTATTTCCCGCGCGAGACCGAAAGCCGTTTTCACTGTCTGTCTAGCTGTCTGCCTTCTTCATTCTCTCGGTGTGCAAACTCATTGTGCGAGTGCCTCAAGTGCAGACGGAATACACGAAACCTCGAGCTGTCGGATTCCTGTCAGCTCACGCTGTCGGGGAATTTGCAGGGCATGACTGGCGCCAGGAAACCTCGTATGCCGAGCTAGGTACATCTACTTTGGCAACCCAGACTTTTTTGTATGTTTATATACGTTCCATCAAAAAGGCGAAAAATTTGAATCTGCCAAATATCGAGGTCGCGGCGAATAAGTTTTCTTTAACCCGACGAAATTAAACGTACGTGTCAGAAAGACTCATTTTTGCTTCACAGACAATTATAATTCGCGTTTGACAAGATTTTTCTAGACTAAGAAAAAATATTTCTTACTCACTCACCAATGCAGAGACTGCAAAGATCAGAAATTACGATAATACTGCAACATAAAAATAGAAAATTAAAATTAACATGTTCAATGTAATATCATTAAAAAAAAAAAATTAACGCGTTTCTAATTCGTTTCTCAATTTATAAATCTTTAATAAAACAATTATTTATTTTTCAAATTAACAAGATCTTTAAGACTGAATTTTTTTAAAACTTTACATTTCTTTTTCTTTCTATTTCTCTATTTTATTTTTTAATTATTATCGAAACGATAAAACGATTATGACGAATAGAAAAAAAAAGTATTTGTCATTTAATGACTAGCTCGTGTCTAGCCGTTATTGTATACTCTTTCACCGCGTACTAGTCTACTACGAGTCTTGACCTATTCCTACGCGCGCTCGACTGCCGCGGTCGCTGACCTCCGGGCCCGCCGGCCGCCACGCGCGCCGTAAGCACGTGCAGTGCTTACGCCAGTCGGCAGCCATCATGTTGCACAACATGGTGGAGGCCGCGTGGGCGGATGGGCGAGGGACGCGCGGGCGGCGGGCGACGGGACCCAGATGACTTGGCGGCCGGCAGTCAAACGCGCGTTAACTAGGTCAGAACGCGCGATAAACTAGCACGCGAAAAACGTTTAGATATTTAGCTTTTCTAGCTCGTTATTAGCCGGTAATAATTGTCAAGTAGCTATCGCTTTAAATGTTACATTTCTGGCTCAGTCTTGGATAGTTTTGCCAGGCAGCCACGAGATAAGCCACGGGTTAACTAGTCATTAAATAATGGTTAGGCTCAATTTCTATTTGGAGATATTTACCATTCGGTACTTTGCCGAAACCCGATGTTCCTGCGGATTATCCTCTCTGCCTCTCGAAACGTCTGGGATGTCAGGATGTCCTTCACCCGTGCACCGGACACTCGCGAGAAACGCGGATGATACAATCGCGTGAATACGACACTCCCGATACACACGCCCGACGAACCGGCTACGGTTCGTTTCTATAAATTACTTTCGCGGCGCGGATAATTAAATCCGCGCGATACCGTACGGAACTCCCGAATTTTCTCACTTATAATGACCATTTTCACTACACACATCACAATTTTTCGCCCGGTAAACGACACTTTCGGAACGAATACGACGAACTTGCTGGTGGTTAGATTTTTACTCGATCAAGGCAATGACGGCACATCGGCGACGAAGTTAACTTCTCTCCGAGATCTCCTCTCAGCTTCTAAGAACGTCTGGGATGTCGGACCACATCTATTTTTTATAAGACACTTACAAAAAGTAAATAGATTATTATCCCATCGAATTATTATATATATATATATATTTTTTTTTTTTTTGCTCGCACACGTGGCCGCAGTATACAATATAATTATCTCACGGAAAGTGCGAAACTTTTTGATCACACTGCAAGACCACAAAGAAGTAAGCTACCTTACAGCGTTATGACGGGGGACGCTTCTAACGGCTTTTGCGCGTAGCAGTCGTTTACTTCGTTCATTAAATCTCCTAAAAGTACACGTGCGTCTTTCTCTCTCTCACGGTGCTCACCGATGAAAACTCTTTATTCGTTTCCATAATATTTTTTTTTTACGCGCCGCACACCGCTAGCTAGCTCACGCGGAAGAACATTAAACGCAGCGGGTCTACGGCCGGAAACCGAAGCTCTATTTCGACGAGGAACAACCGGCCTCGGGAAAAAAAAAAAAAAAGAAAAAAAAATGGGAGAGGAGGCGAGAAAAAACAAAACAAGAATGCATTTGTACCGCGCGTACGTATAAAACCCATTTGCGGTAGCGGCGCGTTCACAATAACTCCGGTAAAAATGAGGCTGACTTTTACGAGTGGGGGCTCCTACTGCTTTTTGTCGCAGGTTCACATTAATCTGGGCGCGGGCGAGAACGAGATGGCCAGCGCTCGCGGGTTGACACTGAACGACCTCAGTTGGCACGAGGTCAATTTGACAAGACGCGAGGCCAACATCAGCCTGCAGATCGACGTGATTCACACGACGAGGTCTCAACTGCCGGGTCGCTTTTTCGAGCTGAACATACACTACGGCGTCTTCATCGGCGGGCAGGGTGACTTCAACGAGCTATTTCTAGGTAAGGCAAGCGAGAAAAAGGCAGGCAGGTAAGCCTTGGCTCATCCGGATAAATTGTCTCGCCACGTGACCGAGCTAGATTCGATACGCGGCACGCCCGCAAACACTATATCCGTCGACGTTGCATTCGCGCCGCGGTCACGATCGCCTTTCTTTCTTTTCTTTTGCTTCGTTTCGTTAAACGGCTAACGATCCAACTGCACCCGCGAGGAAAGATTAGGCAATGAACCCCCAACATGCTCGCGTAATAAATAATTAACATCGTGTAATTAACTCAAAGAAACGAAGATGACTAACGTATGAATATATATCACGGTAAAAGAAATAAATATATAGTGTTCAAAATGCTACGTAAATATAAATTTACAATAAACGATAGAAATAGAATCATTTTACATGTTTTTGTTAACTATTGTTAACGAAATGGAGATGGAACGATACAACAAAACAATTGCAGGATGCATTTTTTGTTTTTAAGTTTTATTTTTAGTTATTGAATTACTACCAAAGAAAAATTTGGAATAACAATTAAACATTTGGATATTTTCTTTTCATTACATATATCGGAAAATAAACCCAATAAAAATTGCAACACTGATATGTCATAAAAACCGTTTAATTTTGTAAACAATACGAACAAGAGAATAAATATAGCATTAATAAATGTTTACTTGAAATTAATTTGCTGTAATTAAATTTTATGAACGAGTCATTATCGAAATACTATGATGAGTTATATATTTTTTTCATTTGACAAAATGAGACTCGACCGAGTTATAAAATGACTATAAAATGACGTCATGAGAGATTCAAGACAAATTTAGTATAGCCCGTCCATTTTACAGTTTCAACGGATTATACGTATTCATGGCAATTTAAACTTTCAGAAAATCGTTACCTAAAATAAAAGTTTAAAAAATTATTTTTCACTCACCGATACGATGCATCACCAGAGTACGTTATGTTGCAATCTACACATCGGAACTGTAAAATACAAATGCACTCAAATTATGATGGCGATCAAAACAATTAATATTTAATAAAAAACAATTATTGCGTACGTGAAATAATTGCGCACGATTAATTTTGCAGCTAATAAATAGTAAATAATGAACAAAATTAATAATTAAATTAAATAACTGAGTTACTTATTAAATTAGCTCTCACTTATTTGTTTCTTAATTTATTATTAAAACTACACAATTTTTTTTTGTAATATATGTATATGTTTATATTTATATATGTATATATACAAGTTTAAAAAAAAAAAAGTTAATTAATTAACTACTTTCCTTAACATGAAATAAATTTAATCTGCTAAATTTATATAAAGTATTAAATTTAAATTGTTTTAAGTCATTAAGATTTGTTAATTATTTTACATGTAAATTTCACTAAAATATTATGTTTATAATTATTATGTGTATTTATCTTTTATTGTTTTATACTAATATAATAAGCTTAATAATTTAATAAGCATTGATGAAAGAATGAAGGGACGATTACCGATAACATGCCTTGTATATATAAAATATGTAAAATAAACAAGGTTTGCAATTTAATAATTCAGAGCACGAATTCCGTGCATTATTCATTTAATATTATTAATTTTCGTTTCATGATTAATTTATTAAATTAACAGAAACGATACGTAATTATTAAAACCTGGAGTGTAATGTCGTATACTGTCGCGAATATTTGTGTATATCCACATTGTGTACGTCAGAATATTTAAACACCCTCGTGCACAGATGAAAATGATATAACCGTGTTACGAAATAAGTTTAACGCGATCATGAAATCTTAATGAATTATCTCTCGGAATCGCGTTATACCCAAGTCCACTTGCGGACGGCGAAATTACAACGAGAACTATGTCAACCTACATAGAACGGCGACATTGCCGGGACAACATTGCTTCGGTATAGTTTCCGTAATGACAATTCCACGAGGAGACAGCAACGGAAATAAAAGAAAATTCCGGAGCATAAAAATTAAGAGAAAAAAAAATACGACGCTAAAAAATTGTATTTTAAAACAACCTATTTTCAAAATAATTGAATGGTAGAGTCGACAAAGTTCTATTTTAATCTTTGCTATATGTTTCTTAAAAATCTGCGGTATTCCATGATATACTGCTGTATATAATCGTGTTATACTTGAAAGAAATTTTTAACATCTCTTAGCAATTTTCAAGATAGGAGCTCAATATACAACATATAGTATATACTTATATGTATAATATAATATAATATATATATGTGTATGTATATATATATATATATATATATATATATATATATATATATATATCTTCTAGAAATATTAAAAAACTTTTCTTGCGGACTTCTTCTCCGGAATGAAAGTTATTGGTGTTCTTTTTAGTGCAATCATATTAATGGAAACTGAACTAACTCGGAAAATGCGCACTTTAATGTTAAATATTGTTAGCACATAAACAGAAATAGCAAATTTTATTACAGATACAGAAGCTACGAATCAGCGCTAATTAAAAAAATAGCTGTTTGAATGATAAGAAAACTGTATAGATTTATTTACGATTATTTTCTCGGTAAATGTTAATATAGATCGGTCTAAATCGATCGTTAAAGTGAGCTCCGCGTTTTCCAAATGATCTCTGCATTTTCAGATAATAGGTACGACAATACTATATTATAGTGACGAATCAATTGTTTATCACGCTGAATCGTGACAACGGGTGAAAACAGGTGATTATAACAGCAGAGTAGTCGATATTATTATATCGAAAGTATGACATACGCGCTGTCTCGTGTTTCCGCGATAGCAGAGGGCTTAAATAATGGTACAGCGAGAGCACGCGTTGCACAAAATCGCACGGACGGAGATGTAATTCAAACATTTGCTTTTGTTTTCGTTGTGCGAACGGCAACACGGAATGAGACTCGTCTCGTGCATTAGAAACGGTTGTAATTACTGTTCGATGTACCACTCGAGCAGCACTTCATCAATGCCGGTGTAACTTCGCTCAATCGTAAAATGTATTCGCGAAGTCGATCGTATTTATAATCTCGTTGTCAATCCTAATTTCATTACCGCACTCACGATTCTATTTGCACCGCGAATAAATTGGAAGTCGCGATACGTTTCCCGTGAGAAACGGCGATTGGAAAATTCTCCTTCCGCCTCTCGCGACCACAACGCTCCGGTATATTACGCCGCGCCTTTGCGGCGAAATTCCGGATTATACGTTCTTCTGGTTGACAGTACACTCCACCGCAACCGGTCATAGAACACTACGAGTTGAACGACCAAGAAAAGGCGGGGATAACCCTTCTATTCCCAATGTGTCGCAAAATGCGCCGAAAGAAAAAGAATCGCGCCATTATTTCTCGCGAGTATTTTCGAAACCACAAAAGACAAATATATATATATATATATATATATACATACTACATATGATTAAAGTATATGAGAAAACATTAAAATTTGAATAAAAAAAAAAAAAAAAGCCAGCGACATCGCCGATGTATTTTTCAGAAAAAATGCGAGATGAAAAATACACGAATTTGCGCAAATAAGAATTAGCAATGCAATCTCCGGTTATAACACGTGTAACAATAATTTCCGCATTGTGCTTATAATTTCCCGTTATGCAACTTATTGTTAGAATAACTTGGCTCCCTTACGCTCGAGCAGCTGTACTCTTCGCGCTCCGTACATGCCACAAGCAGCTTCATAACGACCCAGGCTCTTTAATGCACGCCCGGTGCATCAGCGGCAGCGAAATAGTCATTTCTTTGTAGTAACACAAAAAAAAAAAAAATTTAACTAAGTCATTCCGTTCGAATTCACGCGGACAAAATTGAATATGATCAGCACAAACAGCATGATTTGCTCTCTCTCTTTCTCTCTCTCCCTTTCTCTCAGTCTGACGTGCACCCATCGTTATCCTGTCGGTCGTCACGCATAATACTCGGCGACCAGCTCAAAATTCAATTTACATATTCATGACAATTCATTTGTACCCCATAGCACGGCGTGAGCCGCCCTTGGGGAAGATGTTATTAATTCCCTGGCATGCACCTCGCTAAATTCTCAAGTCGAGAAATAAAGAAAAAGAAGCTAGGCGCGTGCGAGGGATGGCGGCGGTACCTTTATTTTCGATACGAATTCATGTAAAGTTCAACAAAGAGCCCGAGAAGTAGCGCCAACTAGTTGTGTAATTATAAAATTCTTAAAGGAATTCGCAATCGATCTTTCAGACGATTTAAGATCTCCTCTTTTTGCTCTCCAACTTTGAGTTTTAGTTTTCGATGTACCAGCGATTAAACATCCGGATAATTTCTATTGAAATGAGATCTCCCACTCTCCATTAATAGAAAGATAACATTTCTAATTGTTTAACTGCACTTTAAAACTATAAATACTTAACTTCTTGTTTTTTTTTTTTTTTAACGTAAAGCATCAAATAGAAAGTATGAAATGAAATCTTTTTCATGGTATAGCACATATATGTGTATCATATTAGTCGTATCTTATATAGGTAGCGTGCACATATGAAAGCATACAATGCTAGCGTACATCTATATAGCCGATTGCAAGATTCTCAGCGTGGATTTCGCTTATCGGTCGCTATTTCCTCGGCTCCGTAGAAATATAAAGGATATTCTCACCACGCGACATATATTTGATAGCCATGAAAAATCAATAAAAAAAATATATACGTTCCGACGTGTTAATATCATATTATAATTCTAATATCTATACAATGAGCACCTCCGATCGTAAAAAATATCGATTTTGTCGACTACCTTTTCGACAACGTCTTTCAAGATATAGTTACTTCACAAAATGTATTTTTTTTTTTTTTCTTTTACAAAAATAATTTCTTTTTATATAAGCACAAAATAATTTTGTATACCTAAATTAATACAAACTGTTTATACGTTTGTTATCAATTTATATTTACGAAACGTTAAAGCGAGCAAGAGAAAGAGAGAGCTGACAAAAGCGATGTCGAAACTGTCGCTGGGCGATTCATAAGACCGTCGAAATATTATAATTGTTACGCGTGTAAACCTATCTTCCGAAAATCGTTATTTCACCCCGACATATGGCGGCAACCACGGACGAATTCACCGGTGTTTAGAGACGCGTAAACTGCCATAGCCGCTGTCCTGCGGCGAGAATTGGCCGCGAGCCAAAACATCTTGCAATCAATAAAATTTTGCATTATGTAAAAAGGCCAGAGACTGACGTTGTTGCGAAGCCACGGGCGGTGGGCCGCAACGACGTTATAAGAGAAGGCCGGCTGGTTTAGTGTGGCCGCCGGTATTTCGTCGCAAACTGCGTCCGCGATTCCGCGGCGTGCCAATAAATGCCCATCTCGGACCGCTTATACACACATATCCCGTCGGTTTCCGTTATGCTCAGAGTGGTAGCGTCTCAGCATCCATCGACACGCGCCAGCTCGAGAATAATCTGCCGCCAACCCGCCGAGAGATGCGCTTGTCACACACGAAGACAATTAACTTCGCGTTCCAACAAGCCCGCCCGCGGCGCGAAACCGTCGGTTTCACCGAATCCGTTGCATCTGTCGCAAATATCAAGTACATTGCACTCATATATATAATATATATATATATATATATATATATATATATATATATATATATTATTCGCTTTCCTGCGTGACAACGTTATATTGCACAGGAAGTTTCGAATACTCGGCAAAATTGGATTTCACAAGGAACACTTCGACTGTTGTAATTAAGCGAAATCTGGGCATGAAAATTAGGCGAGCATTTGTGCCCTTCAATCGTTTCGTCTTTGACGAAAGAACTGTTGAGACGAGAAGAATTTTTTCGGACGAGAGAGATGCTGAAGAAACATTATTTACATATCCCTCGACTATACTCAATGCGATTAATCGCGGCCGCGCAACGATTCATCTTTTAAATAATTTTTCTTCGATTCACTAACGATGTATTCATCCCCCAATCACAAAAATAGAAAGTAATATGCTACTGCTAAAAGTTCTCGTCTCTGGAATCGCAATCGTTCAGTTATATTTACTACGTGGCGTTTCAAACGTAAATCAATAATGACCTCATTAATGAAATGTTTAATGGACACCACCTACAAAGCTCGTTTGTAAAACGCGAATACGTTCTGCAAATTTGCGAGTGCAGTCGAATGTTTTAACGCAAACGATTCTTTCGCAGTCGTTTTTCCGCGCCGATATCGAGACTAATTTGCGATAACTTTTTTTTTGTTCGGTTTCGCAGGTCATACGGATTATCTGCGAGGATGTATGGCTGACATAATTTACAACGGCGCCAAAGTTATAGAGTACGCCAGGTCGAGGAAGGGCCAGTCTGAGGCAACAGCCGTAACGTGGGGCTGCTCGCCGGAATTCGACGCCACGAAGAGCACGGAAGTCAGCTTTGTCGAGGACGGTGCCTTCGTCGCCATTCCGCGCCCCATTCCGCGCTCCGGTTCGAGGTATATACCAAAAGTACCGCTTTCCGCTGTAATGTATACGCCTCCATTTATCATCGTCGCACCTAACGGGACTGTAGAAAACGTAATTAAACCGTCGCGAACGCAGCCGTATCAACCGCATCATCGATAACGGTTACCTATATCGACGCAAGAAAGGAGCGCTTTATCTCGCCAAGTTATTGTCCCAAAACCGGCGCTATTTACTCAATTATCTTAATCTGGTTAATTATCTTTGCTTTATAATTTATGCAGCTTTTCCCTTTACTCGGCCCAGGCGTGTCTTTAAAAGAAACTTCAGGGATATTGCAAAATTTACGCTTACGTAAACTTACATATTTTTTCTTTTTTTTTTTTTTTTTCCTTTTCTTTTTTTTTTTTTGTACGGCATATGAGGCAAGTTTTAGCGGCGACTCTATCTCGCGTCATCATGTAAAATAAATACGTTAGTACACGAATCCAATATCTTATGGTAATACCACGGGAAATCCGTTTCTCTGAGGTCGACAGCGGCGTGGTTGCATAACTCGCATACTCTTGCACATAGCTGTATATATACATCCAAGCCGCATTCAAGTCATCGGCCAAGGGAAGGCCTTTCATGTTACGCGACTCCTACCACTTTCATCCCTCGCTCAGCTTTTAACGATTAAACCCACGAGAGCGTTGTTACATCTCGAAGAGCTCGGAAACAACTGTTTCAGTCGCGATAGTTACGTCACCGTAACTCTCGCAACAGGACAGACAGTAATGCTTCATCAATAGAGATGGTTTGATCCCTCTTTTCAGTGACGCTCAAGGACTTTGACGGCGAATAGTTGATCGACTTGAAAGCTTATAATTATAAAGCTACTTAGTGTTCCAGCAATCGTTTGTGGGATTAACGTATAATGCTATTAACGATATTAAGTCATGGGTCCACCATTATACTAATGAATAGAAATAATGTTTAATATTATATTCGTGCAGGGGTAACGGCGATTTTGTTGGAATAATAATTTGAGATAAATTAATTGTACAAATATGTAGGGAATTTTTCTAAGTTTAAACGATATATGCGTTGTGATTTCGTGAAACTTTGATACGTCTCAAATCAAAATATATCTCGGATATTTGAAGAAAGCGGGATCTCGAAGGTATTCCAATCAAAAGCTCAACGGAGTAATGTTTATAATCGTAAAATAGACCCGCTGGAAAATGTATAATTTCAAATAATGCCCGTCGCAAGGATATTTCGTTCTTATTGCTTTCGTCTTGGTTTCTTTTTTCGATTATTAATCTTTCGCGAGATGAATAGCAAACCCTCTCTATCCGCGCGACAGTACAAAATGCTAAGCACGTCTGGGAGACCAAAAACTTCGGCGAGCCAGATGTGTCCCCGTTGCCGGCGAAAATTATTCGAGAGTGTACTAAGAGGCAGAAAAACGCTTCATTTTCACACGAATGCGGTGTATACCGAGTAAGCGTGGTTAATACCGGCCTTCACATGCAGGTAGTTAAGTCCTTGCCGTATCTTGTACGTTCGTAGAACTCCGGCCGGTCGGTGCTCCGGCTCTTTTGTTGTCCGAATTAAAAGCACGCTAGTTTCGAGTGGTACCTTAATTCAACACTTATCTGAGAAAATAAATGTTGGAACCTGTTGCGTTAATGCGGCTAAAAGCAAGACAAAAGGTCAGCCGTTTTTTTTTTTTTTTCGCATAAATGTTGAACAGAAACCGACCTCTGTCCTCCCATCGAACGCAGGCACCTCAGGGCGCGCCAGTAGATCTCGCCGATAAGCCGACGGGTAGATAGTCAAGGGGAATCAAATGGATGACTGGACGGTTGTAACTGTCTTCCTTCCGCGGCGTTCTACGTGTAATCGATGAACCGTGAAGATTTCGACGTACGCTTTTCTAAGTTCAATTGATCTGGAAGATTCAAGTGTCGCACGTGTGCATGGATCATGCGGACCTTTGAGTCGCTTCCACCTAAACGGAATTTCCACTCGTTACTTTATTCGACTTTCCCGCATCGCGTACAAGACTGTTCTATTTCACGTAAATCAAGTTGTAATTCCTGCATCTCAGGTTTTCGTTTCCTTAATTATTGGTAAAGTTTAAATAAATGAAATGGAAATAACGATCGGGATGTCGTTTACGATTTTAACTTGGAATTTTTCGAATTCAGATACAGTTTTCACGAGCGTCGATCTCTTTATTTATGTACATAGCGTAGAAAGAGCAAATATGTTGCATTGCGCTTTTGAAAGCAAAGCATCGACTGATGAGGAACGTAGGGACACAAGCGGACCGTATTAGAGTCCTTAGTGCACCTCCAGCATAGTAAACAACTAATTGCGTTTACAATTCGCGCAGGTACATGTTTGCTTACAACAGTTGCGAATTGTATTGCACAGTAAGACATTGACTAACATATCAGGCATTTTCATTAACTCCGAGATTTAACAGAGTTGAATGACGAGCTAATTTTCGATAAAGTAGTCGCGGTTAACGTAATTAAACCTGGCTTGCAGTTTAATTATAGCGTGAGTACGCTCTAATACCAGATTTCTCCTCCCCCTGTCTTAAAGAAAAGACAAACATGTCGCGGCAATCGCGATATCGATAACAGTAAAATTAACATATTTAAAATATGACTTTTTTTTTCATAATAATAATAATCGCACGATCTTGGTATACTTGTAATGTAATTACGCAACAGTGATTTATATGCTCCGATATACAATGCTATCGCGTTATTGTATATTATTGCAAACTTCTGCTACAAGAATGAAAGTCTACTCCGCTTTCGTAACCACTATTGTAGCACTTCGCTGTGATGTTACTTCAAAAGCAAAGTAATGAATCCACCCGCTGAAGTAAATAATCGGCTTTCGCGTTCGTTGCAATCGCACCGTCTTCCCGCGCAGGATGCGAAAATCACTCGCCCTAAAGTTTCTCCGGGTAGAAGTCGACTGAGCGAAATTTGATTTGATTACAATTATAAATTCACGGCGAACAATCTTCTTTCCCTCCCCCTTTCCCTCCCTCCTTGCTACCATCGCTCGCATTGCCTCGCTCGTTTAACTTGTGTTGCACGACTAGCGTTTCGCTTGTTTAATCGCATTTTGTAGCCTGTGGAGGACTTGAACACCGTACTGTTTCAAGAATGATGATTAAACAAAGAGCAAATCATACAATTATCTTTTAGAAGAAAATATTCTTGAAGATTTAAATCGACAGATTATTATTTTTTTTTTTAATTGTCGATATTTTCACCGCTATATTTTCTATTTCAATTATTCTCACAGAATTTAAAATATTTTGTCGAAATGTGGTTACAGTTCGACTCGCTTTTCTGAAATGGGATCCGTATATTTTCAACGAAATTGTTATTTATGAATGAAAAAATATCAACGGTAAAAGTTAAATCCGATTGCCGAGATGCATGGTAATATCAAAAATTTTCCGTTATTTCGCCGCGAACGGCTCGGATATCAGCGGTATTATCTAGAAGACTATTCTCCACGGGCTCGTGAAGTCGCTGCGTAACGACCGTAACATCAGACGAATCCGATTCGGTTGCGCAGTCCTTTCTTAAGGGGCAGTAACGAAGTTTCCTGCCAATTCTATCTTACGACTTTGTAGATGGGAATTCGAGCTGAAGACCGGCGCCGACAGTGGCTTGTTGCTTTATAACACGGGGCAATCATCCTACGCCGATTATCTCGGCATCGAGCTGTTCGAGGGTAAGATTCGACTATTGATGAACAAAGGAAACGGCCCGACCGAGCTAACGCACGGCACTCTGGTGGCCGATGGTAAATGGCACAGCGTAATCGTGGATTTCAATCCGAACGGCCTCGGAATCGCTATCGATCGACACGAGAAAACAATGGCTCTGCCGTCTGGGGGCAATCGGTTTCTCGACCTGGCGGACACCCTGTACATCGGCGGCACGGAATTAAACAAACGCGCCCGGGCCCTCAGCAAGGGCCTTAGATCCGGCGATGTGAGCTATAAGGGCTGCATCCGGAACATGCTCCTCGACAACAGGGACCTCGGTTTGCCGGACGTCAAGGTCAGTCAGGGTATCGTCGTCGGTTGCGTCTGGGGGTACCCGTGCATCGAGGCAGATCCTTGCGTGCCCAGTGCGTCGTGTATGCAATTGGGCGTCAACTCGTTCAGGTGCAACTGCGACCAATCGCTGTGCATCAAGCCGAATTACGCCGAGGACTACAAGGTAGATCAATTTTAATTGAGTTTCAATAACGCCCCACCCACTTGCAAGGGTTACGTTGCGGTTGCGAGCTAATTATGTCACCGGCAACCAGCGTATGGATTTACGGAGATGCATAACTAACTCAGTCAAGATATTACCTACATAGATTGCTCTTTAATAATTAATACGATGTAATTAACGTGAAAAATTTAATTGTATTTGCATTAATTTTTCTATCGCCTCGATATCTAGTAATAAAGATCGAGTTTATTTTGAAATCTACATATTTAACTTTTCTCAAGATTTACTCAATTAATTGGCGTTTTTACAGATTTACTCGAATATGACACTACCAGTAAATTTGGAAATTCTCTCCCTGAGCCCTCTATTAGTTTCCGAAGGGGAACACGTGTTGGTAACGAGCGAAAACATCGCGATGGTGTTAGACATTGCGAAATACGGGGTGGAAGAAGCCGGTGTCACATTTACCTTGGTGACACCGCCAACTTATGGAACGTTAGCATTAGACCTCCTAACGTCTCGAAACGATCATTCCTTCACCCTGCAAGACATCAATCAAGATAAGGTATGTAACCGCTTAATCAGCCACAGTCATCAATTTACTAAAGCCTCTAATTAACGTTTAATTCCATTTCAAACTCGTTGCTCGATCGTAAGTCCGCGGTCGCGACGATTACTGCTATATTAGTACCCACCCTTCGGTAACACGCGTGACGATAAAACACGAAATCGCCGAGGAGTTTCAGGGAAGCACGCGAGGGAGCAAAACTCGGTCGGGGTGTGCACCTGACGTTAATTAATATCAGGTGACCGAACGCGGCTCGCGGTGCCGGCGAATCGGGCTCAGGCCGCAGAAGCCACAGAGAAACGTAAAAGATCATGTGTTCTTCCAGTTCGTCATAGGACCACGCGCTGCTATACATAGTACGCGCCATAAGGACTAACTTTAGAATCGTTAGTGGCGGGAACACGGAGGGTCGGCCGACTTGTCGCGCTCTCGCTCGTTCGCTCTCGCCTGCTCCTCTCGCTACCCACACTCAATTTATCTAGCAACGGTGCTCTATTTATAAACCGGCCCGCCACTCATTAATGGTTTTTCGTTAAAGATCGGGTATCGGCTACTTTTTACCGGCTCGCGCCATCGTCTGTCGTTTATTGCCAATCGCTTTCCAATCGTTAAAAAAAAAAAAAAAAGAGGAAAAAGAGGGGAAAAAAAAAAGTTCACGTCTTCCCCTTGTCTCGGCTCGGATCAGCCGGGGACGACGCCCACTCGATATGCTAATCGACGACTTAACTCCTGTCGCTCTAATTAATTTTGAACCGCGGTCGATCTCGAGTGTTAGATCAAACGCCAGAAAGGATAACACGAGTCGGGCGCTCCGGCGTACTCTCGCATGATTAATTCTGATTCCGTAGCACGATGTAGTGTATGTTTGCCGATCGAGATTCTCATGAAACGAGAAGCGAGCTATCGCACTAGTTAAAGCTCTACGTATTCCTTGTATGGTTAATCCTATCGATATTGCGATACACAACAGATTATTGATATTCGCGCGACTTCTTTCGTATGCAAATTTGCTGTATCAGTTAGCGCGAGCGTGAAAAAAAAAAAAATTTCAATTATCACGTCGTTTATTCTCATTTACGATGTTAGGAAGTAAATAAGAAATTTACTCAAAATCGTGTCGGTTATTCGATTTTGCTGAATTTCGCTGCGTTACGTTAGACACGACATTAGAGCTTCGTCCTTATGATAATTGACTTCCTCAACAGATACAGTATATGCACGACGGTAGCGAAACCACCGAGGACAGCATGATTCTGGAATTGACGTTAGTGGCTGGGACAGGCTATACGCTGCCAGGATACCTCCAAGGACGCCTCAGATTCCCTCTTCATGTTAATGTCACTCCTGTCAATGACCCACCCTTACTCGAGATACCAACCGCGAAAGTGCTGCGTCTGGCCCAAGTAAGACACGAAAATAAACTCTATGCTCTTCTGTTTTTCAGCCCTACGCCGACGCGTTTATCGCGATCCATTTTTCGTCATAGCACCGGCGACAAAGTAGATTGCTCGAGATACTTTACGTCTGGCTTCGCCAAAACAATCGGCGATTCACGCTACTAGACTTGTAAATCAATTAACGGAAACCGGATGAAATAGTAGCTTATTTGTGGCTCGTGCATCTTCGGAGAACGTAACAATTTAGCCGCAACGAAATCGATTTAACTCGCACGCACGCCGGTCATCGCTCTTAATTAACTGCGCGTGTAAGCTCGAGGGTACGCACGCATGTACGATACACGCGCATAACGCATTTTTTTTTTTTTTTTATCTGGATGTCAATTCTCGGAAGAGCAATAATCGCGGAATATGAAGACGGAAATTATAATTACGTTCATTTAACATCACGGAAACGATTCCAACATATTAATTACGTAATAACAATTTTAATAAGCACAACAATGTAACGGACAATTGTAATTATTTAATTATTATTAAAGAAAAAATAATTCATTAAAATGTTACATTAAACGCAATGTAACGTTAAAATAAGACTTTATATTTTTCCACAAATTATTTTTAATGGAAAAAAAAAAAACTGATTGCTAAACGAATATATTGATATAAAATATCAAAGTGTGTAAATGTTCGATACGTTTTACGTCAGCGCGAAAGTAACAACACAATTTTTTTGCCAATTCGCTCGATCCTTCCATCCAATGTGCCTATGCAGCATTCGCTGGCTTTCAGGGAAAAATAAAATGTGCAAAAAATGTTGATATTCGTAGGGTACAAGAAAAACACTGACCAAGGAGTTAATATGGGCTATAGACGCCGACACCCCGTCGGAAATGCTGATTTATACGGTTTTACGAGCCGACACCGACGCTGGGCATATCGAAAGAGTTACTCAGCCGTTTCGACCTATCGACACGTTCACGCAAGCTGAATTAATGCAAGGCCTCATTGCGTATGTGCATCGTGGAAACGGTAATGATTCATTATTGCTATCAATCGAAATAACTGTCGTATCTTCAACTGTGAAACATATTTATTTATCCTATTGTTTCTTTGGCTGCATCTTTTATTTTTAATATATATATATATATATATAAAAGCGGTGTAATGAAAAATGTACGAATTATTATATTTTCACCGAAAAGCTTTTATAAACGTATTTAATTTTTCAGCTAAACCAAACGCGATGTTGGGCTTGCAAGTGAGCGATGGCATCGAGAGCAGCCAGCCCGCGTATTTACGCGTATCGGCTTACCCGTTGCAAATCAAATTGACGCACAATACCGGGCTCATTGTGGTGCACCGTTCGTTTTCTTACTTGACACCAGCGAACCTTTCGTTCGCCACAAACTCGGATGACAACACCATCGAGATTCGTTACGACGTCGTTTCGCCGCCGCAATTTGGCGTTTTGCAGAAATTAAGAGACGTCTCCGGCAGCTGGATGAACATAGACCATTTTACGAGTCGAGACGCGGAATTGCATACCGTCCGTTACGTTCATAATGTCGGTAGTCCTAATCAAGACGAGTTTAAATTTCAAGCAAGCGTGCGCGAAGTGAGAACCCAGCAGACTTACGACTTCCGTATTACTTTTATCGACCTCGAGCTGAAGGAGGCCAGAAGGGTGCCTATTAATCTCACCAATACGCCGAACATCACTGTCACGAGCAACCACTTAAAATACCAGACGAATCCGCTGGTAACGTCACCGAGTAAGATCGTCTTCACTCTTATAACGGGACCAAAATATGGCAATTTATTTCTGTTCGGTCACAAACTTGCCGCAACCGACACCTTCACTCAGGAAGACATCGATGCTGACAGATTGAGCTACCGCTTGTTCAGCAGATCCTACTCCAATATCCTCGACGAAATAATATTTAAAGTTAACGCGCCTCAATGCGTCGATATACACGCCAACTTGAAAGTTCGGTATTATCTTGGCAAGAACAGCAAATCGCTGGAGGGCATGGAGAATTTGAAAGTTGACGAGGGCTCAAAAGTACCCCTGAGAATCACACACGTGAATCCAAGGGAATACGGTGTATCCTCTCTGATATACAATCTCACAATAAAGCCGAATCACGGCTGGCTCTCCATCGCGAATAGTTCGATATCGCGGGATCAAAAAAATGTCTCGTCTTTTACCCTCGAAGACGTAACGACTCAAACGGTATATTACGTGCACGATGATTCCGAGACGCAAGAGGATTCTTTCGAGTTTGTCGCGGTATCCGTGGATTCCACAGATTTTATGTACGTCGGGAAATTTCGCATCGAGATCATCATGAAAAACGATAATCCGCCGGAACGAACAATCGATAGAATTTTTCACGTCGTGTCGAAAGGCGAGAAACTGATAACAAGCAAGGATCTCGCGTACGTCGATAAGGACATTGATACTAAAACGAGCGAGCTTATATACACGAGAAGAGATACTCGGAAAAATGAGTTATACAGGATTACTAATCCCTCTGTACAGATACGCGAATTTTCTCAACAAGATATTAACGACGGTATGATACTTTTTCGACATCAGGGGGATGAACGTGAAAAAATCGAGTTCGGCATTACTGACGGCCATTTTTACCGAACTGGCGTTCTTGAAATTCAAGCCAGTCCGCCATACATCAAGTTACGCGAGAGTAATGGCACGGTCGTCCAATTTAACAAATCTGTAGTGCTTCAGTCGAAAGAATTGGAAATAGAAACGAATGTGTATACCACAGAAAAAGATATAAAGTACAATATATGGGAAAAACCGAAGTATGGCGTGCTAATGAAGTACGGTAGAGAATCAAACACTTTTACAGAGGATGATCTGAAACACGGTAGTGTGTTATATAAGCATCTAGGTGGATCACTAACAAAAGACACTTTTAGATTTAAAGTGTTTGTTAAAGGTGCGGATGCCGAAGGTGTGTTAACAATCAAAATCTTTCCAGAGAGTTATTGGGAGTCGTTAATTATTCAAAATAACAAAACAATATTCGTCGAGGAGGCCACTAGCGTTCTGCTGAATCGGAAGAGTCTCGAGATAATGCACCCTAAAATATCGCCAACTGAAATTGTCTATTTCGTGAGAGAATGGCCACAGAATGGCTATCTAGATCTGCAGATTTACGACGAGCACAGCGAGGAGATGAGAGAAGAGTACAGCGGTAACGCGGTGAAGCAATTCGAACAAAGTTTGATAAATGATAATCGTGTCTTCTACATTCAGTCGGTGATGAATCAAACGAACGATCGTTTCGTCGTGGACGTTACCAACGGTATCATGTGGTTGCGCGGTCTAAGTGTGAATTTCGTGATAGTACCGGAGAAACTCTACGTCGAAGCGAAGAGCTTCGCTGTCGTGGAAGGCAAGAGCGTTGTACTAAGCGAGGCGAACTTCTTAGTTGTAACGCCGTATTATACCGGGAAGGTATCCGATTATAGAATAATAGAGAAACCGAGGCACGGCACAATTCTCGATTCGACGAAGAACACCCAGGTGAAGAAATTTTCGCAAAAGCATCTGAACGCCGGAGTTATACTGTACAAACACAACGGAGACGAATTTTCGAGCGATTCCTTCAGAATGGTAGTCACCGCTGGTGACAAAATAAGCGAGCCCTTTAACGTACCAATTACCGTTCAACCCGTTAACGATGAAATTCCTGTGCTGGTGAACAGAACTAAGTTAAACGTCTGGCAAGGCGGTTCCGTCATATTGACGTCTACAAACTTAGCAGCTATAGACAACGACACTGCCCCGTATCATATAACATTCAACGTCACCGGAGTGAGAAATGGATACATCTCGTTAATCACTTCGCCCGACGTGGACATTTACAATTTTACGCAGAGCCAAATTAATGAGTTACAAGTTATATTTACGCACACCAGTAAGTACATATAATATT
Organism: Cardiocondyla obscurior; assembly: GCF_019399895.1. Taxonomy (NCBI): domain Eukaryota; kingdom Metazoa; phylum Arthropoda; class Insecta; order Hymenoptera; family Formicidae; genus Cardiocondyla; species Cardiocondyla obscurior. Next base: position 3,243,852 of record NC_091864.1, read on the forward strand.
TAGAAATATTAATTTAAATTTACATGAGTACTATTACAAAGCTTTTAGCGGCTATATGTGCATATAAATATTAAATATCTTTAATCAAAATTAATTAATTAAAATTATATATATACATATATATATTTGTATATAATATATAAATTTATAATAGTTTCAAATATTTAAAATACTATTCAAAAACAAAATAAAATTATAATTATGATGCCGTTTAATTACTAATATTGCAAAATCAATACGAGATTTTATGTAACAAAAGAATAAAAAGTATATTGTTATTTTTCAGATGGATCTGACGGCGAATTTAATTTTGTTTTAAACGATGGGGTGCATACGACGAGGTCTTACACGATTTTAGTCGCCACAAAGTCAATTCGTCTGAACATCGAACACAATATGCCTCTTAATGTATTTCCCCTTACTAGGAAATTAATATCACACAAGCTTTTATTAACGACGTGTTCCGACGAAGCAAGGGAGATTAGATACACTGTGCGAAACGGGCCCCATTTAGGCAAAGTTATAATGGAGACAAGTGAAGGGATATGGCTCGAGGTCGAGCAATTTACTCAGAGAGATATAAACAATAGCAAAGTGATTTACGAGCACACCAAACAGTTCATGGATCTTACGGCCAATGACTCTTTCACGTTTGACATCGAAGCGCACTTTGCTGGAACTATAATAAATCAGGTATACAATAAAAGAAAGCCATAAAAATAAATTATGCACCCTACTTTATAATTTATAAAGAATCAACAGTTTACTTTCTGTGTTACAGCTTTTCCAAGTAGATATATCAGTTTCGAGCGGAGGCTTAGATAGGTACATCTCTATGAAAAATGTGAGAGTAACAGAAGGTGGTTCTGCGGAAGTCGTCATGAATATAAGCAGCATCGTATCGTTTCTACAAATTAACGCCGGGATCGCAAATCCAGTAGTATTATCGAGATTGGTGCAACAACCTAGTCACGGACATGTGATGCTTCTGCCGGATTTAAACGTGACTACTTTCACGCAGCCGCAAATTGAGGGTGGAAAAATCGCTTATTACCACGATCATTCGGATACTTTGGAAGACCGCATTCAATTTTCGTTACATTTAACACCTGGCTACATATTACTTTGCAATACTAGCATTCCCGTCGTTATCGAGCCGATTAACGATCAGCTTTTCAAGCTCGTCACCACCAAGCTTTTTATTGAAGTTGTGCAAAATCAAAATCAAACCATCACTCGGGAGAACCTCTTGACCACCGATCCCGACACTCCACCGGAAGAAATCACGTACGAAGTGATTTCAGGGCCGACGTTCGGCAGATTACTGCTTTTGCCGTTTGATCAAAATTCTTCGGAAGTCCGTCCTGTGGAAAAGTTCACCCAGTACGACATCGATTCTAACCGAGTGGTATACGAACACAATGGAACGCTACAGACTTCTTCTTTTTACTTCAGGGTCTCAGATGGTGCCTTCACTCCGTTCTACAATGTCTTTAATGTCCACGTTTTACCTATACGATTGAATGTGACGATACCCGGGCCGGTGATTTTACAGCAAGGCTCGAATGTAGCACTTATCACAGAGAACGACGTTAAACTCGATACAAATGCACGTCAAGATCTAGTATTGTATGAAGTCACGACGCATCCGAAATATGGAATATTGTACGTACGAGACGGGGCCGCGGCAACTTTCAAGCAGACCGATCTGTTATCGAAAAGTGTAATGTTCATGCAGACTGACATGACGGTATCGAATGACAGTTTAGAACTGTCGGCGCGATTGAGCGGCTTCGAGCAGAAGCATATACGCATAGAAATCAAAGTCATACCACTTATGATTATGAATTCAATGACGGCCTTAGCCGGAGAGAAGAGTCGAATAACTCTGCAATATCTCGACGCGACACCTTTAGCGAAATTAACGACCAGCAATCCTCTTTACACTATTGTGAGAAAGCCAAAGTACGCAAAGGTCAAGAGAATTATCAGAAGCTCCTCGTCGTCTGGCGAGAAGAGAGGTGCGCGTGAACGAGAAGTAACGCGTTTTTCACATCAAGAAATCATCTCCGGAGTGATATATCTGGTGTGCAGAAAAATCCCGTCGATAGACGGCGTCACGGACAGCTTTAGTTTCATTCTCGCGGCGTCTATTTTCCAGCCGGCCGTGGGCGATTTTGATTTCCATATTAAACTCGACATAGACGACGACAATATCACTCTCGGTGGTCCGATGGATCCGGTCGGTCACGAAGGCGAGATGGCGATCGCGCCGAACATGAGCAACGATTATCTGCTAATTCTTGGCATGCTGCTCGGCGTATTTCTCCTCGGCGTGGTCGTGATTATCACGATCAGATGTCGGCATAACAAGTACAAGCACGCCGAAGAAGAGAAAGTGGAAACCACGCCTGCTGTCGGGGTGATGCCGCTTCCCAGACCTCCAGATCATTTAATGCCCGCCACCCCGCATCTAAAGCCCTTTGGTAATGATCACAATAGCGTGACGGCTAGCACGCCCTTACCAATGTTACCTTCAACGTTACCTCAGTGCAAAGTGATACCATTGAGCCCTCTGGAAAGCGGTTCAGAGGTCGATGTATCCGCAAGATATCCCTACGGCGTGGCGGACGGCGATGAATGGAGTAGTTTCGACACTTCCGATCTACCTTGCCAATCAGCTACAACTCAAAGGACCAAGAAGAACCCGTTACTGAGGAGGGATCAATACTGGGTCTAGCAGGAGAGAAATACGTTGCGGTTTACGCGAAGAAAACCGTAACGTCTCGACGCGTTTCGTGTGAAAATTAAAACTATCGTGGATGTCATGGACTTAATGTGCCTAAGGAAAGTGAAATCTGCGAGTTTATAAGAATCGTTGTCGAGGTCCGAGATTCCATTGTGCCGGACGTGTATCGAACAATAACGAAATGACATTCGATATTTTGGTGGAAAATTCGGTGATCGTCGGGATCTAATTTTGATGCATTTCGATTCTAATTAAAAACAAAAAGCGAAGAAACTCTTAGATTGTAGGAGAGACTCGATGAATCGAAAAGGATCGTTAATTCGTGATCCAAGATAGTTCGCAGTGTCTCGTGTACTATTAGCCTAAAACGATATAAACGGGAAATCTAAATCTTCTTGAATGTCACGACTATCGCCGCTATCACGAGCTCAATGTGCCTAAGAAATGTCTGACTCTGCTGACATTTTTTCCATTAATCACAGTACGTCGATTTTTTGTATGCCCACCCTATGTCCTCTCCCACCCGGCGGATTGAAATCAATTCGATCGTTGAAAGGGCAGATTGACAGTTCCCTAAAGCAAGACTTTTGCGACAAATTCAATTTTGGTCTAACATAAGAGAAAAGTCCGCCGGTTTACTGGCTCGTTCTAGAGTGCAGATTTTCAAACAAATTTTACGTTCCTTCACTATCTTCCATTTTTACACCTTTTGTACATTTAGAATAGTAAAAAAGTTACAAAAGTGGCATTTATCCCTATTGTCGTAAGTTCCAAAAAATAAAATTAGAAAAAATAAAGCATAAAGTTTAAAAAATAAATGGAACTTTGGCTCTTAAGCTATAAAACAAAGGAAACAATCGAATAAGCAGGATAATACAGGAACTTTGTGACACTGTAAAATGATCAAATATACTTATTGTAATCGAGAGTATGTATGTTCCTGTTATTTGTTACTTGTCACCAAAGAACAGAAACAAAATGCATTTATATTAACAGCTGTACTCAAATTCGACATATCTTTTTATATCGCCGTATTGTCCAAGTCAAACTTCTATTTCTTTTCAATCTCGTATGCAATCGTTCATATTGTTTCCTATCGTTTCTTTGTCTCTTTAGATGTTACTCATACAATGCATTAAATAAACGTAAATCAGCAATTAATATTTATCCAATAAAAATATTGAGCCGTTTTTTTACGAAAATATAATTACATATTTATATAATTGTTTTTATGTAGCGACATGCATTACGGCTCTGATTAAAATGTGTCGTATATCAGATAAGCAACTTTCTTTGATTGCTTAATATTATCATCAATAATAGAAGAGCAAATGATCGATAGCGTTATTTCTACGAGTTATCTTCTCTTGCATTTTTTTTCACAATAAATTGTTGAAAAGATTAACTCAAATAATATTACGTAGAAACGTTTACGAAACGCATAATTCTTATCCGTTTAGTTTCTATGCAAGCTTCAACGAGCGATAGATACTAGGCGATGCCAAAATAATGAAACGATTATTTGACGTATTTTAAATGCGAATTAGCAGTAACAATCGAAGTATAAACTGTTTTTTACACGTGAGTGAGAATAGATCTTTTCTACTACGAATCGTTGACGCGCGGCGAGTTCGTAATTCATAAGCGATGAACGGGGTTGTGCGTGCACGATTTCAGTATTATCTGAGAAAAATTTATTAGTAGAGGCGTGTTGACGAATTCGTTGATTCTTAAGAAAAATTTTACGTTATGTTGTTCTTGAATTCATGGTAATTTAAATAAATTTACTTTCGGCCAACATCGATAGACGTAATTATTAAGTACAAGTTATTATATAAATTGCAACGAAATAGACAAATACCAATGAAATAAAAATCAGCGTCAATTATGCTCTAACAATATAAATTAATTAGATTTAAAAAGTAAAATTTATATTTAAATAATTTTTAAAGAAATTAATTTTTACGAGCACGAAAGAGGTATTAAAACGATTTTATATATTAATAAAATAATAATATTAATAAAAATAAGTTTTCGAAAATGCAATGACCGGCCCAAATTGCCTAGGAAATAAAATTATGATGGACTGATGAAAATAAAATCTAATTTGCAGTACTCGAAAGCAGGTCTGGCCGAAAGTAAATTAATAGTAATTTCTCTAAAATTAGAAGTGTATTTAATAAAACAATTTAATGTGAATGTTGATTATAGTGATCATAATAATATATACATATATATATTATAATGCGTACAACACTCCTATGTAGAATGTGCTGTTCCATGAATTCATAGCATACGCGTTAATAGATTCTAATTAAAAACATTATACCGAGAGAATCAAAGAGAGTGAAAAAGAGAAAAAAAAAAGAAAGAAAGAGAGAGAGAGAGAGAGAAAGAGAGAGAACCCGTTCGTTGATTCATGAATGTGTTAGAGGCGAACTGTTAGGCTTTTTTACATCCACCAAAAATGAACTGATCTGAGTGCCAAACTTCTATAATCTATAATATATAATTACAATAGGACTTGTATTTTCCCTGCCAACTTTTTTTGAATGCATTACTCTTCTAATTCTAATAAATTGAATGTGCGATGTTCAGTACATACGAATATTACTTATTACATCATCATGATAATTTATTTTTTATTAGCCCAAGTTATTATTATTTACCTAACTTGAAACTGATATTATAATTAAATTTCTGCTCATATCAATTCGATCTACATACTTTTATCAATAATGTAATTTTTATTGTAGATAATCAAAAATTAAAAAATTTATTTAGAGTTACTTTTTGCATTGTAAAAATATTATTTAATTTATATTTAAATTTCATGAAAACATTTTCAATAGGATAAGATATTTAATATATCCAATATATATTACATGCAATTAATTAATCGAGTTAAACTCACCGAAAAGCATCATGACGTTGAAAATTGATCCAATTAAACTGCTCCTACTCGGCCAGCGTTATATCTATTAAATAAAGATTTAATATTATTATACAACGGTAACGTCCAACAGTTTGAACGCAAAAAGTGGTAGCGGACACGGTTAATTATCCAACAATGTATATGTACTTGGCGACGATCTGAGAATACTTACAAATGAATTCGTGCCGCGTTGCGAGAAGAATCACATAAGTACGCAGAGAAGATGAAGATCTCTTCGCAGAATTCTTCAATTCTCAACGAAGAAGTGAACGGACAAAGAGCACCGCCGATGACGAAGTCGTGTCGTTAGGGGAAGATACGAGATTAACGGACGAGCTTCGAAAAACGCTTATTAAATACCATATAAAAGGCGCACTTGCACTAATTCTACACACACTCGCGATTGTTTCGCACAACGATGGCAAAAGACAGAAATAAGATTTGAGCCGGGTACACGAAGCGTTCTGGAACGAACGCCGATTCGAAATGCAAATGGCAGGACTTTGAAGAGAAGTAATCCACAGCTAGAGCAACGCGACAGCTTCAAGCGGGTCTGGTAGGTGCGTTTATTTGAACGATGCTTTTTGCATTTGACGAATTTTCGTAAAATATATGTTTTTAATTATTTGAAAAAATTATAAATGAAGACGGGGAAGTAGTTAAAGTGTGTAGCAAAATAGGAAATATAATATAATGCTTCATACTTTATTAAAACAATTTAATTATATAATTATCATTCAGAATTTTTTTTAGAGTTTTTTATTTTATTAGATTTTTAACCGTGAATTTAGTGCGCCTTATTTCAACTTTTCTGGCGTAAAATTCGATCGCGGCGGCATAAAAATACCTCGTTGCGCCATCTGTAAAATCAATCGCGTACAACGTTGTTCGAATCGGAGCGACGATACGGGCGATACGGCTTCTCCTCAACATGGCTCCGCGTGTTCGGTAAGTTTACTTTAAGCTTTTTAATCGTTGGATATGTGTATATGGTAAAAATACGGATTTATTGCGAGCTTACGAGGCATTGTTCTTTGTTCGCGACGTTTTCGGCAATTTCGGCGGTTCTCATCACCGTTTTTTAGGCACAAAATCGGCGCGCAGATTTCGGAGTAAATACGCCGCTGACGTGTCCCCTCCGCGCAATGTTGTTTTCGATGTAATCTTTTTTTTTTCACTTAACTCATCGTACTGCCGGCCGCCAATCTAATCTAATCTGTCGCCGGGCGACTATGTTATTGATTGCCGCAAGCTGTGACGAAGTTCCACAGTTTTAAGGAACAAACGTGTCGTACGATTTGCCGCGTTTTCCGGCAGGATTTCCTCTCGAGGTCATTACCTAACGGACTGTGAAAGAACACAATGTAATGCACAGCGATAAGCAAAATTTATATATATTCGCTTAATCTGAATTGTGTAGCTTATTATGGCGAACGTAGATCTGATTCTCATCCTGTTCTTGTGTATATTTCAGGTTAGCTTTATTTTTAATACTATTATGCTCTCCATTCATTACCGATGCAGTCAACAGAGATATTTTCAAGAGATGCGACCAAAATAGTTTCTGCCGGTGAGAAATAACTATTACTATAGATATTTATTATATTATAGTATTATTTAATTATAATATCTGAAAAACTAAAATTATCTTTATCGTAATATTATTTTTTAAAGACGGTGCAGAAAAGTTGAACCTGGAAAATCTCCATATCAGCTGTTACCCGATAAACTTGTACAAAATGAATCGATGATCTTCGTAGACTTATTTAATAAAGATACAGGTGTTGCTTATGTGCTGCAGCTTACTACATTAAAAGAGGGCACATTTCGGTTACACATCAATGAAAAGAATCCACTACATCCCAGATATGAAACTCAATATGCCCTTTATGATCAGCCTCAAACAGTGGAAATGGATTTTGTGGAAAACACTGCTGAATCTATAAGTGTAACAAAAAATGAAAACAAAGTTGTTTTATATATTAACCCATTTAGAGTAGAATTGTATTCCCAAGGTGTTTTAACAATATCGGCAAATGCTCGTGGTCTTATGAGATTTGAACACTTGCGTCCAAAACCAGTAAAGTAAGTATTGCTAGAAGACAAAATTAATGTAATAAAGTGTTTATAAAATATTGTTTTTTGTACGTTATATAGAGCAGAAAATGAAAATGCTGAAGAAGTAGAAGCAAATAATAGTACATATCCTGGGGATGGTGCTGACGATGATCCTGGTGCTTGGGAAGAAAATTTCAAAGAGCACCATGACGCAAAACCATATGGACCTGAAGCTGTTGCCATGGATTTTAGTTTTCCTGGATCAGAATATGCTTATGGTATTCCTGAACATGCTGATTCATTCGCGTTGCAGTCAACAAAATCGACTGACCCTTACAGACTCTACAATCTAGATGTATTTGAATATGAAACAAATGAACGTATGGCTTTGTATGGCGCCATTCCAGTTCTTTATGCCCATGGGTATGAACAATTAAATAAGTTAGATGATTATAAAATTCTATCTAAAAAATATTTAAATTTTCGTGTAATAAATCGCAAAATTTCATGTAACATTTTAGGAAAGAAAGATCGTCAGCAGTTTTCTGGCACAATACAGCCGAAACGTGGGTCGATATTTTATCAAATGCAGACAATAATGTTGTAGAAAGTATTGTTGAGCTCGTATCTGGTTCAACTAAAAAACCTCAAGTTGATGCTCATTTCATGTCAGAATCTGGAGTGATTGATATATTTTTCATGCTTGGTCCTAAACCGCTTGACGTTTTTAGACAATATACTGTTTTAACTGGCACAGCTCCTTTACCCCAAGTATGTTAAAAAAATTAATATTGTAATTAAATTTTTTTAATTAAAAATTTTAGTTTTTTTACGAAATATTTTTTTCTTATGTTTTAGATGTTTGCACTCGGATATCATCAATCTCGTTGGAATTATAATGATCAAGATGATGTTGCAACAATTGCCGAAAATTTTGATATACACGATATACCATTAGAAGCTATGTGGCTTGATATTGAATATACTGACAACAAGAAATATTTTACATGGGATTCACGTAAATTTCCGAATCCTCTTGAAATGGTACACAATCTTACGGCCAAAGGCAGAAAATTAGTCGTTATCATAGATCCTCATATTAAACGTGATAACAATTATTTCTTGCATAATGATGCCACTAGCTTAGGCTATTACATCAAAAACAAAGATGGAAAAGATTACGAAGGCTGGTGCTGGCCAGGAGCTGCATCGTATTTAGACTTTTTTGATCCAAAAGTAGTTGAATATTACATTGGATTGTACAGTTTAGATAAATTCCATGGTACCACTAATGATGTTTATATTTGGAATGATATGAACGAACCAAGTGTATTTAATGGACCTGAAATAACTGCACCAAAAGATCTTATTCATCATGGAGGTTGGGAACACAGAGACGTTCACAATATTAATGGACATATGTATATTCGTTCGACATACGAAGCTCTATTTCGTCGATCAGGAGGTTCTTTAAGACCTTTTGTTTTAACAAGATCATTTTTCGCTGGATCACAACGTTATGCACTGATGTGGACTGGTGACAATATGGGTGAATGGAGTCACCTTCGCATAAGCTATCCTATGTGTCTTTCAGTGGCTATATCAGGATTGTCATTTTGCGGTGCCGATATTGGAGGTTTCTTCAAAAATCCTGATTCGGAATTGTTTATTAGATGGTATCAAGCTGGAACATGGTTACCCTTTTTCCGTCAACATTCTCACATTGAAACAAAAAGACGTGAACCATGGACATTTAATGAAGAAACTACTCAAATAGTTAGAGAAACGCTCAGATTACGATACTCCTATCTGCCATTGTGGTATACACTCTTTAGGGAACACGAAGTAAATGGTTATCCTGTAATACGTCCTTTATGGGCACATTATCCAACTGAATCGGAAACATTTACTATCGATGATCACTTGCTGCTTGGCGATTCAATACTTGTACGTCCGGTATTCCAGTCTGGTGCTACCGAAGTAGCAGTATATTTCCCAGGAGAGAGCAAAATAACTTGGTACGATATCGATACAATGCAACCCTTTCAAAAGGGTGGTTACGTTAACGTACCAGTAACAATTCACAAGATTCCTGTATTCCAAAGAAGCGGTTCTGTTGTTCCACGAAAAATGAGAATACGTCGTAGTACAGTTGCTATGAGAAATGATCCTTACACGCTGATAATAATTGGCGACAGTAATGGCAGAGCTAATGGCAATTTATATATTGACGATGAAGTCAGTTTTGAATATCGCCATGGAAAATATTTATACTTAAGAATAACGTTGGACGGTAATAAAATAGCTTCAACTTTAATAGATAAACTAGCGTCTTATGAAACTCAAAGCTGGTTAGAGAGAATAGATATAGTCAATCCTCCACAAGGAATTAAATCTGCTCAATTGGAATCCTACAGTAAGTAATCAGATTCAAAAACGATTAATCAAACGTTCAAAAAATCGATATTAATTATATATATTTTTTGCAGATTTGGGAAAAGTAATATTGGAAACTACATTTAATACACACAACAACGTATTAACGATACGCAAACCAGCTGTAAATATGGGCGAGGAATGGACTATTGAACTATTGCGTTAGGATTATAATTTTAATGAACTCAGTCAACTCATATTAAACTCAGTATCTATACTATAATGCCAATTTTCTATTACTATTCAGTTATCTGTGATGGTTGTTTTTCAGAACAAATATACAATTTAGTGTAAAAAATATAATAATGTTTTTTTTTAAATATATTAATAAATTCATATTTAAAAATATAATAACTTGATGTAAAAAAAAAAAAGAAAAAAAAAATTAATATTGTACATTATTACGGTACATCACAATAAAAACGTTATTATATTATATATCAAGAATGTTTAAAACTTCATTACTCTACCAGCATTGAGGATAATCGATTAATTTGTCTACCGTAATATCAAATATAATTTTTACATAAACTCTTTTGTAAAATAAGATTAAGATTTTTCTCAATTAAAAACATCTTTATTTCATTATAAATGTTCCGTAGGTGCATGTTTATGAGCTAAATATAGAAAAACTATTGATGACAATGCGGATACCAAAAAAATAACATCAAACCATCTATGATAAAAATTGAATTGTAATTCTCCTAATACTTGTGTTATTATAATGCGATATTCTGCCGGCATATTCATTCGCATAAGAAGTACTGAAGATACAAAATACATTCCCTGAAAAGCATAATAAAATTTGAAATGTTAATAAACTTTATGAGAATTATGTGTTTTATACTATGTATGCTTACCATTATTTGCGCAAGTATAAGTACAATAATGTTCGACGATTTACTGCTCGATATGGCATAAAAAAACTAGAAAGAATAAGTCAGTAGTGAGTATTGTCATTTAAATAATGACGTAACGAAATGTTGACTTTTATATTAATATTCTTTATAACATACATATCTTTACTCATAATAGAAATCTTTAATGTATTAAATTGACAATTTATGTATCATTTTATAAACATAAAAATGCTGTATAAAAATACTATTATTACAGTACATATTGTTTTACATACCTTTGTCAGAGTCAACAATAATCCACGTATGGACGTTACAACAATGCAGCCGACAAGGTAAAAAGAAATATGTTGTGACCAAAATGTAACATCTATATTAAAACCAATCCAATGTACTGCAATTTCGATTCCTCTTGTTACAGGGTCTTTTTTGCCGACTCGATCAAATACTATATTGATTGTAGACTAAACAAACAATATAATTATGAATTATTCGATAATGTTATTTCATTAATTATACTTACAATGAATATCTTCCACGTGCAGTATAAAGAGAAGAAATAACCTAAGAAATTAAAATATTTTCCTTGCCAAGTGGCAGCCCATTCCAGCCGTTCTCTTGCATTTTGTATATCGTGAGCCTCTAAAAATAATTGTCGTGATAATTCTTCTAAAGCAGTTACTTCGATTTGTAATTGCTTGATACCTGGGAAGCAATACATACATTGTGTTATTGGAATAAATCGTACTTGCAGTTTAGTTACAGACTCAAAAAGAAAAAAAGATATATATACTTTCTTGATTTCCTTTTGTAACACCTAATGGACCTAACATTCCCCAAAGTCTAGATCTGGTCTCAGTTTGTCCATCAGCTTCACCTTTTTTAGCTAATGCAATCCTTTTCTTTTTAGCAATAATCATATCCATAGTTTGCAATAACCGTTTTTCTATGGACTGTACATCTGCATAAGAAACTGGGCGCATAAAATAAGTCATTGATGTATATGGATAATTTACTGCACCAAAACCTGACAGAAGTGCCATTACTGTGACACCTATAACACCTATTCGGCTAACACCTTGTTCTATAGACAACAATCCTTTCTTAGGACTCAGTATTGGAAAAGGATCACCCACTTTCCAGAACAGGTAAAGATAAAAGAAATATATTACAACTGTCAATGGCCGTATTAGATTCAATTTTACTGCACAAATAAAATAAAAACAAAAATTAGATTTCGCGCAAAAGTTTAATCAACAGCAAAAAGTGAAATTTATAAAAGGTATTCATAATACGTACCAAATCTGATATTACTGATAATAAAATATGCTATGTAAAATGGGATCAGAACTATGACCATAAATAAAAGCATATAAAGGCCAGCATTCCAATGGAAGTATCTAGAACTGAGGAAAACGGTATAACAATATATTAAACCATAAAAGATTAGTTAATTTTTTAATGTACCTTGAGTCAAGCACTCCTGCTATTTCAAAAATAATTAATTCAAACATTGTGCAAGACAATGAGAATGTTGTTGAGAAAATTAGTTGTACTAGCCTATGATGGACTTCATAATCCCTGAATAATTTCTTCACAAAAAACACCCATCCTCCTAGGAAGAAAATTACCTGAAATACACAAGAAATAAATAATCTCTCATGTACATATTTTTATCTACATCAAGCGCTTTTCAAAAGTAAGTAACATTAGAACACGTAGATTCGATATTTTTACTAAATAAACTGCAAAGCTTTGCAATTCAAAATTTATTGTACATTAGTCTCAAAAGTACATGAAATTCACAATTTATTTATAATTTTACAAATATGTAGCATCGTGTTATATGTGAAAAAGAAAAAAAGATCCACGAACATTAATCCGTAAAGAATTAACACTAATTGAAAGTAAAGCGATAAACCTTTTTAAAGATACAAATACAAGTAATTTGTACAATTTTATTTAATGCTTTTACACGAAATACCGTTAATATGGAAACAAACAATTCACACTGTTTCGAGATACACGTATGGGAGACCGTACTCTCGTTATAACCTTAATCAGTTCGGGAAGTATCGATAAATCTGATTTTTGTAGTGGAAACGAATTTCCACCTGTGTTACGAGAATCACAATAGTGTCCTCGATGAAGCCCATTTTCCGTTATCGCGGTCTTCACTTCGCATTGCGAAGTTGTGACCGGCGATGCTCAGCACTTGACACAATGCAGGTGGTTCCAAACAGTTCCAAATACAAATGAATACGGTACTCGGCTGACTCGATAGCGACGTAAAGCTCGTGCCACATCACGTATATGCTGTGCTACGCTCGCAAGCTTTGCCACCAAAACGATTGACGATGATCTACAATGATTTTTGCTGACAAACGTTTTATTATAAAAATACCACAAAGTGCGCGCTTCGCGCGCGTTATTTGCTGTTTATTCTTTCTTAATAAAAACCATTTTACGTTTAATAATTTTTAGCAATAAATTACAAATGTATGTATCTTATATGGTACTTCGGTAACTCTCGTTTTTTTTCTTTCAGTATAATTTAAATATACATTCGAATATCAATTGTATATGTACATATATATTTTTAAGTTTATTACTCTCGTGGCATCAAGTAAGCCAAACGAACGTGCGATCAGCTGAGCTGCAAGGAACAGCTTTCCTCAACGCCGATATTTATATTTATTTTTACTGTGAAAGCATGATTGATGAGATTATTCTCTAGCTATTAAAAAAAAAATATTAATAATCCCATAAATAACGTTCAAACCTCAATTACAATTAAATAAAAACCATAATTTAATCATGCCGCTCATATAAGTAGCGGAGAAATTCAATGTAAATCAAATGATAAATCGGTCAATTCTGGGATTTCGCGGCACCGAGACTCCGAGAACGCTCGGAAAGTATTAGAAGGTTAGGAAGACTAAGAGCCATCACACATATAACGCATAAGAAAGTTGATTGGTCTATTTTCTTATATATTCGCCAATGGACCAATCAGCTTTTTTATGCATTTTATGTGTGATGGTCTTCAGTTGATGTTACGTTAGAGACACCAGAGCGCGTAGCAATAGCGGCCATGGCGATGGAGGAAACGATGCCTGATGGGCCGTCAGGCATCTGTCTTTGTCTATATACTCAAAGCTAACCACGCGGGTCAAAGTCCAGCTGTCTAGCACTTCATAATACTTCGTGACTTCGTGGTTGCCGTTCCTTTAAGAAAATTTTATTGAGATATCGAATTAAGTTAAAAAAGAGAAATATTAATATCACGTCTCGCACAATGCTTCCCCTTCTGAAGAACTGCCTTGCGGCGAGACAGGGAATCGTCAGCTACGGTATGGAAAATAATTTCTTTACGTTTAATTGAACATTATATCTAGATAGCAAAGCGCAGATTTGTCAGTACAAAGTCCACGAGAGTGTCGGAAAAAAATATTTTTATAATTTAATTTAATTTCTTTCTAAGTATTTGTAATATTCATAATTGTATATAATCGTGTGACGTATTTCACGTATTGTTAGTAATGCCTTTTTTATTATCGTACTGACCCAATATATTTACAGAAAAATGTACAACGATTCCCACCAGCGATTGATCCCTCAGGCTCAAGCCTGTTTATTATTATAAATAAAAGTGAACAGATAACAGAAATATTTTCTATTGCACTTTTTGCAGAAGCTCTCACTCGTTATTCTGGAATTTTTACAAGCAAGACGTATGCTACAAAGACCGATGACGCTTCTAAAAATATTGTATTTGTTGATGGAGTACGAACTCCATTTCTACAGTCTGGAACTTTTTATAAGAATCTTCTCGCTTACGACCTTGCAAGACATTCGTTGGTGTAAGTTTGTTTTATTTTAATGTATTGTAATCGTAAAAGTAATTCTAAAGAGGTTATTATACATTTACTTATTTTTTTTTATTGCAAAGATTAATTGTGAGTTATTTTTTATTTACAGGAGCTTGCAAAAAAAAGTAGGTTTTCCTAAGGAAATAGTTGATTATATTGTCTATGGCACAGTGATGCAAGAAGTAAGAACTTCCAATATTGGAAGAGAGGCTGCTTTGGCTGCAGGTTATAATGAACACACCCCTGCACATACAGTAACAATGGCATGTATTAGCAGTAATCAGGCTATTACCACCGGTATGGGTTTAATTGCATGCGGCGTTTACGATGCTATTGTGGCTGGTGGAGTGGAATTTATGTCAGATATTCCAATTCGACATAGCCGGTCCATGAGATCTTTGATGCTGCAAGCCAACAAGGCAAAAACTTTGCCAAATAAATTAGCTCTCTTGGCCAGTATCAGGCCAAAACATTTTGTACCCGATGTAAGTTAACTCGATTTTTTGATAGTAATTTCTTTGTTTTTTTTTTACAAAACTTTATTTTTGCATAGTTACCAGCTGTGGCAGAGTTTTCAAGTGGTGAAACTATGGGCCACAGTGGGGATCGTTTAGCAGCAGCATTTGGCGTGTCACGCAAGGAGCAAGATGATTATGCATTGCGTTCTCATACTTTAGCCGCGCGAGCGCAACAACAAGGACTGCTATCAGATGTTGCGCCCTACAAAGGTATATTAATCAACTTTTATATTATCGATCAAAATTACCCTATAATAATTTTTTTTAACGGAATACATAACGCTTCTTAAAAAAAATTTAAGGAAAAAGAGATATCAAATGATAGCGTCAAAACAAATAAATAAAATAATCCGAAAAAAAACCTTTATTTTAAAAAAGTTAACTTCTATTTAAATGTATCATTTTATTTTTTTATATTGTAGTTCCAAACGTTGATAAAGTTGTCGATAAAGACAACGGTATTCGCGTATCTACAGAAGAACAATTAGCAAAGTTAAAGCCCGCATTCGTTAAGCCTTACGGAACGGTTACTGCAGCCAATGCCTCTTTCTTAACCGATGGTGCATCGGCAGCGTTAATAATGCGTGAAGACAGAGCTCTTCAACTTGGCTTGAAACCTAAAGCATACTTGCGTAATTTCACATATGTGTCCCAAGATCCAATTGATCAATTGCTTCTTGGACCGACGTATGCAGTACCGAAGGTATGGAATTTTTTTCATATGTTATTTTTAAAATTAAAATACATAGATAATTACTTGCAGGTTTTGGACAAAGCAAAACTAACTTTGAAAGATATAGGAGTGTGGGAAATACATGAAGCATTTGCTGGACAGATCTGCGCTAATTTGAAAGCAATGGATTCCGATTTGTTCGCGCAGAAATATTTGAAGAGAAGTTCTAAAGTCGGAATACCAGATCTGAATAAATGGAATGCTTGGGGAGGATCTTTATCGATAGGACATCCATTTGCTGCTACTGGTGTACGATTAGCGACGCACACTGCTAACAGACTTATCAAAGAGGATCAACAATTCGGACTTATTGCGGCCTGTGCAGCTGGCGGACAAGTAAAATAAAATTTTATATTATATGCAATTAAAACTTTTATAATATTTAATTTTTGTTCAAAACATTGTATATTCTATGTTTCTTTTTGGATTTGCAATTTTTTTTTCTTTTGCAGGGAGTTGGAATGATCATGGAAAGATATCCTGGTGCTGCAATCTAATCTCACTTTTTTCGAAAAGTAAATTTGATATGTATAAATGCAAACGAATTGTTAGTCTATCTAACGAAAAGAAAGCGAAGTAATATTTTTCTACTCAAGAAAGGTGTTTATTGTGAATTTTGTAAAAAAAAAAAAAAACAATGTTTTATTAGAATTATTATTATGTACAGTGATTATTAACTTAGATAAAATCTTTTATAGAGTTCGTGTAAAATTGTTTTCTTTTTACTGGTCGAAAGAATTATACAAAAAAGAAGGCAGTAGATTTGCAATTAGATGATGCCTCACACCACGATCCAATATGTTCCTTATATCTTGGCATCCTCGTAATGCACGTTGCTTGAGCGTTTCTAAACGTGACAAATGTAATCTTTGTCCTGCTCCATGTGCTATTACTATCATACCGTTCTCATTATCTTCAACCTCATTCGTTTCTGGCAATGCGACGACAGATAAGGTAACTCCTGGTGAGCACTCCTCTACAAAGTTTGCATCTAATACTCCTGTTGCTAACGTTTTATCTTCATCTTCTGTTGACGGCTGGTTGATCAAAGTTACGGTACAACCGACGGCATAATTCTGTAATAAAAATTAACATTTTTATATAACAATATAGCATTTATATTTTACATTAAAGAAAATAAAATTATCTTTTTTAGATATGAACCTTGATTGGAATGCCAGCATCAACTAGGGCAAGAGTTGCAGCATTCACAGATGCGCAATAGTCGCTGCCATCGACTTGTAAAACCTCTACGAAAACGTCAATCTGAGATCGCGGATACAATTCCAAGTGTATTATGGCCTCCATTGCGTGGCGTAATTGCACCGATCGTTCTTGCGACTTCCAATCTCCTCTGGGTCTTCGCTTCCGTTCACCGGAAGTAAAACTGAATACAGCCATGCTGTATTGGCAATTAACAACGGCCTTTGTGTTGTTTCTAGATGCGCTACTTCTCGACTAAAATGTGTGATAAAAAAAAAGAAGTAAAATAAACAGACGTTGCTGAAGAATGAATACTCGCTTTTTAGAGCAGAGAAATAAAAAAAAATAGCAAAATAAAAAATGTATTGCATCGATGAGCTTTTATAATTTCTTTCGAGCAAGGTATTATGCATATAATTATTAATTTAATTGTTTAAAAAAATTACGAAAAGTATTTTAAAACAATTTGCACCTGATGAGGACCATACACTGTGGCTAAAATCTTTGTATTGCCATGTTCTATGTATGCACTGCCGTCGGCCTGCCCGAATACACCCATTCGCATACGGATTTGCCTCAGCTCCAACGCTCGTCTGCCATCAACGCGTAGTCCACCCTGATCGTCCTCTCGCTCCATCTCCATTATATCTCGCCGGTTGATTAAAACTGAGAAAGTTTGTATATTCTTTTTATCTCTCACACAAGTCGCGATACAATATTTTTCGAAATCGTTTACACACGCTCGCACGTAGACACGTGAAGCACGTGGAGCAGATTTCCACATACGCGAACTGCTCCATCTATAAATAAAGAAGCTTTCAAATGGAGATACGAAATATACGAATATGCAATAGGATGCAAAATCCGT
The DNA here is from genome assembly GCF_019399895.1 of Cardiocondyla obscurior. Taxonomy (NCBI): domain Eukaryota; kingdom Metazoa; phylum Arthropoda; class Insecta; order Hymenoptera; family Formicidae; genus Cardiocondyla; species Cardiocondyla obscurior. Next base: position 3,262,081 of record NC_091864.1, read on the forward strand.
TACTCCGTGTCTTTTTAATCTGCCAGTACATCAAGCAAGACTAAAAAATAAATTTATAAAATAAACGTGTCAAGAATAATTTATAGAATTTATGTGAATGTATTAATTTGACTATTGAATGTTTGGAATGTTTGCCGCGTTTTTTTGTGGTTAGGCGCTCGTGTTACTCGTAAAAATATGAAATCTGTTAGCGGAGTAAAATGAAAAGAATCAAAATTGTGCCGGATAGGCCGAATCATCTGTTTGAAAGCTGGTTAAAGGAATGGAGGGATCAAGCGGCACTTCGAAATTCAGAGCTACACAGTCACTTCACGAAAGCTCTCGAGTCGTTGAGGCGGTATCCGTTGCCTTTGGAATCTGGCAAGGAATGTATAATTTTGCAACACTTCGGCACAAAGTTGTGCACAATGCTGGATAAAAAGTTGGAGGAGTATAAGAAACAGAAATCTATTAAAGCAATCGATAACTGCATCTCTGATGCTTGCAGTAATAACGACTATACAAGTATATCAAGAGAAAAGACTGTAGAAGAATGCCAAGTATTTGAAATACAGGATAAAGAAGCAGTGGTTAAACAAGCTATGAATACTAAAAAAAATACGAACAAATTGGCAAATGCAAATAAAATTATATCACAAGAAATTGACAGATATATTTCTTTGGAACCAAACACTTTTGATATTGTATTATTGGTGGATACTCAAGAAACTTGTGGGTGAGTATTTAATTACATTTGTAATTTATATCGTTAATTATAAAAAGGTTTAAAGCTATGTCATTAAATATATTCTAGTAAGAAAACGAAGCCTCAGCATGATGCCACACTTGCAGAATTGACACAACTTGGTGTACTGTTTGAAGTACGTCGTTTGAAAGTTGGTGATTTTGCATGGATAGCCAGATGTCATAAAACTAATAATGAATTGGTTTTGCCTTACATAATAGAGAGGAAACGAATGGATGATTTAAGCGCAAGCATTATAGATGGAAGATTTCATGAACAAAAGGTAATGTAGAAAATATAATTATCTTTTTTTTTGACATAGCCTTGATTTTACATACTTAATTATCTATATATTTTTTGCTTCCATATTTCAGTTTCGATTGAAGCAATCTGGTATTGAAAATTTGATGTATATAGTGGAGAATATTGATAAGAATTTACAATTTGCTGTTCCACTTTCATCATTGTTGCAAGCTTCAGTAAATAGTTTGGTACAAGATGGTTTTACCATAAAATACACAAAAAATCATAAAGAATCAATGTTACACTTATCATGTATAACAAAGATTTTAATTAAAACTTACAAGGTATATATTATACAAGAAACATTATAGTTGCATGCATGAATGGATGTTTAATGCTTTTTATAATGAATAACAATTGTGTTTTAGAATAAAAAACTCGTTGGATGCAAGAAAGAACAGCTTACCCAGACAAGCAATGTAGGAAGTACATTACATTTAATGGAATTTAAAGAATTCAATAAATCATCCTCTAAACAAAGAGTATGTATTAAGTATGTGTTACACTTTCTGTGTATTACATAAAAAATGTTTCGGCTTATCGGTTTTTTCTTTCCTTTCAGACATTCAAAGTGAGCGAGATGTTTATTCGTCAGTTGTTACAATTGAAAGGCATGTCTGTTGATAAAGCCTTGGCGATTGTAGAACGGTATGCCTCACCACAAATTTTGATCACAGCTTTAGAAAATTCTATCAATGGCGAACAATTATTGGCAAACATTCAGGTTGGTGATAAAAAACGTCGACTCGGACCCACTATCAGTAAGACTATTTATCAATTTTATACGATGGACCAATTGACATGATTAATAAAAATACAATTTATCTATCTTTTTTTTTATATACATTTAACTTGTTTGAATTTCGTTCACTTCTAGATATATTTTTGTCGTTATCGAAACGACTCATATTTTTCAAATAAAAAAAGAGCATTAGAAAAATTGCGGAAAATTACCTTAAAACAAACCATTTTTTTTAATGCTGTATTATTTTCAGAGAGAGAAAAATGAAAGAAAAAAAGATATTTTAATTTTTTAATAATTTGTGCGTCTTTTTTCTATAGGTATAGCGCTCGAATAAGCGGTTGAATGCGCAATTTAATGTAATAGCATATGAAAAATGTAAATATTCGTAGCGTGGAAGAACAATTTCCAACACTTTTATTTTCCCCTTTCAATAAAGTGACATAATTCTCTCGCGCAAGTTAATAGCTGGGTTATAGACGGTTATAGCGTGTTTCTTTACGTCTCAAATATTTTTTCAGTTATTCTCGAATCTTTGGAATAGATGGAGTTCACTGTAGATCAGTACTATAAATTAAATCGTTTAGTATTGTCCATATACGGACTATGGCCTTATCACAGCCGAACTGTGAACGCTTGGATCATGCGGACATTTACAATTTTATTTTTGATTTGGGCTACAACAACTCAGGTACTTTGGTAATTTTTCTGAAGTACTTTTAATTTATTTTTTATTTTTTAATTACTTTTATATACCTGCATTTTATATTATAAAATTTTCCTGATAAAGACAATGAAAAGTGTAAAAATATGTTTCAATAATACTTCAAAAAACTGGCGCCTAAATTAAAATAGAATTTTTATCTAAATTCGAAAGAAAATTAATTGTATGAAATGTATGAAAATCAAAAGTAAATACTTTGTAGAACAAAAGATAATTTCGAGTAAAAAAAAAAAAAAAAAAAAGAGAATAAAAAAAAAGATGCTTTTCTAGGTAATTAAAATCTGCACGACAGAATTAACAGCAGATTTTATACTTGATTGTCTACCTATTATCATTCCTAATATCGGTGCAATAGCGCAGTTCGTGTATCGTATAATAATCAATGACAGAGTAAGGAACATATATAAACAGTACTTTTTATTCGTAGAAAATTTATATAACTGATTTAATTTACATTTGATGAAATATTAATATGTAATATAAAAAAAAAAAAAATTTATGAATGAAATATATATTTAATTTACAGCTGAAGGATTTACTCGATCAAATTAAAACCGACTGGAACCACGCGAGATCTCAGAATGAAATTGAAATTATGCAAACAAATGCTACACTCGCTAAAATAACGACGAAATGGTTTTTGCGTAAGTGAAACCTCATTAAAAAATTTCATTATAAACTTAGAAACATATGTATTTTACAGATGTTTATTTAATCTTGATTATACTTGTAAAGTAATTAATATTTTATTATAAATTATTCCATGTTCCATCGCAAAGCTCTTTTTCAATTTTATGTTTGATGTCACTTCGAGAAACAATCGTAGACTCTTAACATATGTATAACTACGCATACGATAATTGATCTTAATTAAATTACGTGTTCCAGTTTATATGTTTGTGGGCATATCGGTGTATATGCTTAGCACATTTATTCCTCAAGTCCTCGACGTGTTTCTACCACTAAACGAGTCACGTTCACGCGAGCATCCATTCCACGCCGAATTCTTCCTCGATGACGAAAAGGATTTTTACACTATTCGATTTATAATGTATTTCGGTATCTTATTCGTACTAGGAGTAATTCTTGCCAACGGGACTATTTTCGTCGTGTACATGCAACATGTCACTGGGATGTTTACCATATTGGGGTACTATTCTTAAATATATTTATATCATTATTTATTCACTAAATAAGCGAAAATGTTTAGTGCGACCATAGTCGAATTTTAGTTTACTTCGTATCAGAAGCAAACACCAACGACGCGTGTTAAATATATATGATTGCTATTCAAATTAATTTTATAAAATATCTCTCGACCATTTATTTCTCGCACCAAAATCTCAATCTGAAAAATGTACTCCGTCTCACTTCGCGTGCATTTATTGTACAGATACCGTGCAGAGCTGTCGTTTAACGATAAGAAACTGTTGCCCATGAATCAATTCGTTCGTGAGAAACATTATGGAAGCGTTGCTCTCTTTGTTCAAGATCACCGCAGCATTTTACAGTTAGTAGTCCCTTGACAATGACACACGTAAGTGCGGATGCATGTATGTACAAGATAACATCGTTTTCTATAATACACATAAATTAAAAAAAAAAAAAAAAAAATTTTTTCTGCAAAATGATGTTGAGTTTGTTTCAATCGGGTCATTCATCATTAAATTGTTTAGTTTCAGTGATATATTTCCTGGTTTATCTTGTATGTATGATGAATGCGGCACATACATATATGTGTATACATATTTGGCCATTTGTAGAATGACGATTAATTTCTTCCAGGTACGTTTTATGCTGAGTAAACGTATCACTGCACGAGTGCCAATAATTCTTATTGAAACATTCTACGTTATTAATTTGCAAATAATTTTCTTTTTACAATCCAAGGTTTGTGGACATTATTCAGTCGTGTTACGGGTTGAATCTCTTCCTCGAATTTTTAAGTTTAATGATACTTATAGGCCTCACCCTGGTACAAGTGAGTGTTCCACGGATAATATCTGAATTGGTAAATGCACTGCACTAAAACGCTGCGCACTGTCGAGCAAAATTAACGAATCGGAGATCAAGTTGCAATGAGATTACGTTGTAAAAATTAAATTAAACGAAAACTGCACAGTGGCTGTTTAGGTAATTAAATTCTCTGGGACCTCGGACCGATCAATTAGATCCGCAGCTTATATCACTGGACAGCTGACTTACATGTTTATGTATAGTTATATGGGTCAGCAGTTAATAGATAAGAGTACACAATTATCTATGAAAATGTAAGTGTTATATATGTATATGCATATATGCACAAATTTTTTGTAAGATACCATTGTTCTTCTTACACTTATTTTGTGAAAAATTTAACTTTGATATTTGCAACCAGATATAACGCAAGGTGGTACAGGATACCTATATCGAAGCAAAGAATGATGCTGTATATTATGTTAAAATGTGTGAATACAATTACAATTAACGCGTACAATATCTATGTTCTGAGCCTGGAGAGTTTTTCGGCGGTAAGTAAAAAGTTGATAATAAATTAAAATCAGAAAATTAATTCTCTGTTGCACCATGGTAAGGAAATAAACTTCCTTTCAAGATCGTGCAATCGGCTGTGTCGGTTTGTATGCTGCTAAGACGCGTGTGAAGCACTATTTATGAATAATTAAAAAAATTAAAAAATAGTATTTTTGTGCGTAGTCAGAATATGAAATTATACATTTTTTTCGTGTCTCAAGTTTAAAGTGTTATTTTATTTCTATTTTATGCCCTCACATTTACACGCAGAATAATTACAAACGTGTAAGAGACAATTTTTTCCCCCCTTTCATGTAATAATACACATTTTCGCGTATTATTCCAAAGACTGCCAGTAGCATGTTCTTTTTTTTCTTCTTTTTTTCTTGTTTTTGAATTGAAGTCAGTATACCTTCAATTGCAATATATATATCGATCGCAAACGTGTTTCTTCTATCGTAAAATTTCTTAGAAATATAAGTAGCTATAGAATATTCGTGTGGATAAATATTTTATGTCTAAAAAAAATTGGTGTTAGAAATAAAATCGATTTTATTATTTTTTATCATCGATATTTATTATTATATTATTTTTGGGGCTTGCTGGAACAAGAAGTTGCGAAAAAAAAAACGCTGCGTTTTTCTGTTTCGAGAGAAGACTCTTCGAGCACGTCGAGAGCATAAAGAAAAAACGCAAGCAGAACAATTCGACGTCGAACTCGGCGTCTCCAAGAATCCGCGAGAAGGACAACGTACAATTGACGATCGACTTTATCGACTGTCTCACTCTTTTTACGCGGTTGTCTCTTTCCCTCTAAGGGCCGAAATCTCTAACGGTCACTTTAGTCTAATTGCGGAGGCTCGGGCGTGAGGACGTATTGTTGATCGCTCCGCAATTTCGCGTATTTTCGACCGCGGATAGGAAGTCTCGTGCACGAATAAGCGTCGACGTCGTCGACGTGGGAACGAGCGATCATTTTTTACACGCTTGAGTTATATTACTCGTCGTTTAATACTTTGTTTCGTGTCTCGAAAAAATGTTTCGGAAAGAAAGGGTTATGGCGTAGACGGAATGCACGGAGCGTCCGACCTGAAAGTCACCGCGCGTCCGGCGTTACCAGCCCGCTTCACTCGCCATCTTCTTCGGCGACGTTCATCGTGTTCGGGCGACCGCCATTGTTAGAGTGCGAGATCTGCACCTCGCCTGTCTTCTTCGTCGCGACCGAGGTTCTCGTCCCGTTTCGGGCTATCGGTTTTTAAGGAACTTGAGGAAGGCCTGTCTCATTCGCTGCTTCGCGGAAGTTCACGGCGTTCGTTGATTCCGCCGACGTGAATCGACCAAAGAATCAAAGGTGATCTCGCTTTACATCGTAATCAGTTTCTTGTGCCGAGATCGAGGACCTCCTGGTGGAAGTAAGCAACGCCACGAATATCGGAAGTGCGCATTTATACAACAAATTATCGCGTTCGTCGAGCTTCTTAATTTTAATCGGAAAAAAAATCGCCGCGATAATCCGCCGTCATTCTTTCAGTCGTTCGTCTTTCCGAGTGTATTTCCGTATTTCCGAGAGTAGTAATATAGTGACGAGTGATGTGAAGTGCAACAACACGGATACAATCAGGATAATCCAGAAACTGCCACTAAAGGAAGGAAGGAAGGAAGGACGGACGGACGAACGGATAAAAAATAATCTACCTTAATTAATCTAACCGAAAGCCACAAATGTAAATGAACAGGTAACACGCCGGCATCAGATCACCCAATTATTATTATCATAAAAAAATTATTACAATTAACTAATGTCCGAATGTAATAACGTGCGCGAATAGGAATCTCTTGAAAGACAGAAAATCAAAAATACTACTTAGGTGTAACAGATTAGATATTTATTGGACTAAAGAGTTTCAAAGACTATCGAGTGAGTCTTTAGATGCGTTAAATCATAATTGTAGAGAACGAAACATGGTGAGGTAAGATACAGAAGCTTTCACAACCTTTAAGAAAGAAAACATTTTCTCAGTAAGCTTGTGATTATGACAATTAAGAATTGACAGTATTACAAAAATAATTTTATATTAATACCATGGCGAAGGTATCAATTGACAGGATCACCATTTTGCCAGCTGTTATCTTGCACGGCGTTACTGCTTTACTCATTATTAAGAGAAAGATTTTTCGACATCTGTGTGATGTGTAATACCAATTTGCTCTGCAGCTATTACACGGTACGAAAAAAAAGAATTAAAATTAGAATAATTATCGAGATGAATTTAATGAATTATTATATTAAAAGTAATCGTAAATTTTATCTCTCTACCAAACGCAATGAATATACAGATTGAGATATCACGAAATAAAGAAAGGAAAAAAAATTAAGAAAATTATGAAATTAATTTGTGAAGTAATGATTAATGATTTGTATGAATTGATAATTAATATACTTGCATGGATTCGTACGGAAGGATGCTATAGTCCAGTAGAAATTGAGCTTGCCAATACTGAAGAAATAAATGAAGGATTTGTGCAACGTAAATAGTAACTGGTCCAGCAATGTCATTTGCACCTTTGTCTAAATTCATCAATACCTAAAATGTACAGTTAATTACTTTTTCCTTTTTTTTTTTCTTTCTTTTTTTTTTTCTTTTTTTTTAAAGCTGTAATTTTCGTCTGCCATATCGAAGAAAAGCATATTACTTTCCTGTTAAAAAAAAAAATATTTATAATATCTAAAAAGAAAAATCATACATACTTGCATCCCAGCTAAACTACCACCGATCATGTTTAAATTAAGAATCAGGAAAAATATTTCCGTGAACAAAGACTCGATGTGTTCGGCAAACCTAAAAGTGGGCAAGGATAAAAATAAGGATATTAAGCGATTATTAATTTATACGTGACTAACGATTAATTATCGGTACGTCGATGCCGACGACGAATTAGACGTCTCTCCCACGTACTTTAACACAAGAAGATGCCTACGTAAACAGTGCAAAGCTGTGACGTAATTGTCATCTTTTATCTTGTCCGGTTTCATGTCGAAATCGTTCTCATTGTTTTTACCTATGTTCTCCAGCACGTTTCTGCAATATCACGAGAAACGTCGGTATTCTTGACAAACTGAGACTACCAGAAAATGTCTTTAAATGCAGAAGTGTCTATTTTTTTTATTTTTTATTTTTTTTTAATAGCGAAGAATTTAATTTGTAAAAAAAAGCATCCCTACCTTTTCAAGAGAGATCGCTCTTACCCAATAATCGAAAACATTCCGCAAGCATGCTGAATCAAAGTGTAAAACAAGCCATCGACCGCGATTGTCGCGAAGGAATGAGCAAATGCTGCTACGTAACAATGCACTGCTATAGGATAGAAGTGCTGATTGAACCTATGACCGTATTCTACGTGAAAGGGCAATCTTGATGCAAACGGTATAGTCGATTTTGTCGCATTGAAGATTTCGTTCGACATTATAGTCAGTACAATTGGTTTAAGCACAAACAGAAACGCTGTCGTGTGCATAAAAACTAAAAAAAAATCCATGATATGCGTGGCAAGCAACTTTTTTTTTTTAAGTCCATATACTTAGCGATATGTTAAAAAGAAAATATATTAGGTTTTCACAATAATTGTGCCTTTTACGTATTTTTTATTTATTATTTATTATTTATTAATTTTTTTTTTCTTTAATTCTAGAACACAATTTTATAAGATTGCGAGGAATATGCAAGATAAATTCTTATGTATGTATAATATTAATATTAAAAAAAATATTTTATAATCCCATAACTGTACGCACCTGCATAAAAAGTCGTTAGGTACTGTCCATACTTAGTATACCGTTGCAGAATAATCTTTTCCACGTCTGAATTTAATGACAACCAGTTCTTTTCCATTGCATCAAAGCAAATCTTTACCTAAACACGTACATTTATTTCTGACCTCATCGCGACGTTACTTTACATAAAAAATTGTTAAGCACTACATCTACAACTTTATCACTTACTTTGTCACTTTTTAACATTATAACAAATATTTTGAAGCTGAACACTATGCTGATTATTATCGATGGCACACACTCGAATATGTCGTCGAGCGTGATTACACCGATCGTTAAGTAAAGCACCTATAATTGAAATCAGTAGCGTTATTAAATATTCAAAAATAACTTTGAAATACAATAAACAAAACTGGTAGTGGCCTCGCTACGGACGGACTTTTTCACTTGAATATACATTAGTACCTGAGGTATCAGAATACCACAGGATAAAAAAAACAACGATACGAAGCAAACGCATCTATCGCGAAGTCTATGATATGGCCATATTCCCGAGATGGTCAGATATATTTTAAGAACGTAGTATAACCGGCTTTGATCAACATCTTCCTTGTCGATCATTTTTCGGAGTAAGAAGATTGCAAGCTCCATCATCTATTCTATGTGAACGTTCGACATTCAACAAATTGCGGGAGATTACTTATCGATTCTTTTCGATCCTCTGTTCGACAACAGCATTGTAACGACTTTGAAAAATAAGCACACATTATTTTCCTATGCATCAGTCCTTTCCTTCTTACATTTTTAAGTTGGTTTCTCACAGTTTCTCTTTGTGGGAAAACTATACTTTCTTTTAGTCCACAAATGCTGTGTATTATGTGAATCATCCTTGAAAGTTCTGCTACTCCTGCGAGGTGTACGCCGTTGTGTGGTATCTTAGCTTGGCTTACGGAAGATCTTGGACATTTTATCATCGATGTAGGAACCGCTTAAATTATATGTGTAACATTTTTCTTTTTTTTATATATTTATTTATAATTCTATACAGAATTTTTATCTTTATATTTTTATACTCAAAAATATCAAATTAGTGTATAAAAGTGTCTCTTGATTAATTTTGTGGTTTTCGTCAAAAAGTTAAATGAGAAACTGTTATAATTTCAGGTAAATATATAATTTTGTTAAGAATTTTGTTAAGAATTGCAGATGCACGTTGGATTTATGAATTGAAGGAACGCAGCATCGTGAAATAAGACATCATTGTCTTTAGAACCTTAAAAAAAGAAAAGAAAACGAAATTAAAGTGTTTTTTAAAATGTAGAATAATTTTATGTGTAGTCTTGAATGATAGTAACTTATTTACCGTGCCAAAATTTGCAATAGTCAAAGGTACGACTTTGCCAGCAGTTATTTTGCATGGTAACACACTTCTATTCATAATTAAAAAAAGAAGTTTTCGACACCTTTTTGAAGTATAATACCAGTTTGATCTGCAACTGTAATTCATAGCAAGATTATTTAATCGCTGCTTTAAATTAGAATTATTATATACAACAAAGTTGAAAAATGATTAATTGTTTTTATATGTTTTCAGAAAAGAAAAGAAGAATAAACTTGGATTCCATGTAAAAGAATTACGATTTTCTAAAGCGTTGAAAGAAGTTACGTCCTTACATTGATTCGTATGGCAAGATGCTATAATCTGAAAGGAATTGAGCTGGCCAAAACTGCAGAAAGAGGTGAATGAGTTGAGCAATATAAATAGCGAAAGGTTCCACGATATCCTTCGTATCGTTCAAGTTTAAAACCACCTAAAATAAATATATTTTACGTCAGCTTAAAATTCCAATTTTTACAAAGTACAAGTTTATTAAAAGCAATTTTTTTTTGCAGATATCTGTTTAGTAAAAAAACCAAGTTATTGCGAAGAAAGTATTTAGAAAAATATCTATGTTGTATACCTGTATGCCGATCATACTGCCGCCAATCATGTTGAGGCAAACGCTGACCAAAAATATATTCGTGAACGTGGACTCGATCAGTTCCGCGAATCTGTGAAATCGCGAAAAACTGAGCGCGATTAGAGGCGGTATGGAGATTAAAGTTGTGCGGTACGTCTCGTTATGGAGCCATTAACACGCACTGTATCACATGCAGGTGTCTGCGCAGGCAGGCCAAAGCTTTATTGTAATTATCATCTGTCATCTTATCGGGTTTCAGATCGAAATTGCTATCGCTGTCTTTGCCAATGTGTTCGAGCGTGTATCTGGAAGTCCATTCAAACGATAACATTCCCAGGGAGATCAAAGCTAGCTGCTTTGAAAATTCAGATTCGGGTCAAAAGGGCGTCAAGACGAAAGAGATATTAGATCGTACTCACAGGACGAAGATGAGCGCGGTATATCTCGCACGCCAATTTTTCCTATTATGTTTCGATGGACAATTATTAATACGCTGAACGTGGTGCTCTTACCCAACAATCGCGAACATCCCGCACGCGTGCCGAATCAGAGCGATGTAGCAAGAGTCAACTGCAATCGTGATGCTGATGTGGGAGAATACGGCCAGGTAACAGTGCAATGCCATCGGATACAAGTATTGGTTTAACGTTTTTCCATATTCTATGCGAAGAGGTAGCTTTGATTCCGCAACTAGGGAGGAGATTGTCGCATCCGAAGTATCTTCCAGTATCATCACTACGAGCGATTTCGTTATAAGGAGGATTCCTACGCACTGCATGAAAACTGGAAATTGTTACATGGAACGGTCACCGAAACACTCCAATTGAATTGAAAAGAAAAGGACATTTTTTTAAATAAAATTTCGCACTTCCGTATGTCAGCGTGATATATCGTCCGTATGCGGTGTGCCGTCGCAGAATACTTCTCTCTATGTCTGTATTTAATGACAACCAATCGTCTTCCATCGTTCTAAGACAGGTCTTTAACTGTAAGTATACACAGACATATTTTTCACAATGTCGATTATATTTGTTTTTGGATTCATCATATTAAGAATTATATAAAATTTATTATATTATAATAAAATTTAAATATATATTATTAAACTTTCTTGCTCTTTATTAAACTCATTCATACGTACTTTACTGTTATTTAGCATCAACCACCCTATTTTGAAGCTGAATATTATAGTGATCCACATCGATGGGGTACACGAGAACACATCGTCAAGATTTGTCGCAGCGATGAGAAGATATAGGAGCTACGTTAATATTACAAATTATCTATTACATTATATTTGTGTATGTTTTTATGTATTTAATTAACATGTACTTTTATTATTTTTATTTTTATTTATTTATTATTATTAAAAAAATATTAATAAGTAATTTGTTACAGGATGGAAAAAAATATAAATAATGGCTTGACACAATTTTTATCTACATACTTGGGGCACAATGATGGTGATAGAGAACGTGAACATTGGAACAAAAAGTAAACACCTATCGCGAAAAGCATGATATGGCCATATTCCTATCAAACTCATGTACGTTCTAGGTACGGTATAAAAGCGGCTTTGCCAAATGTCCTTTCGTTCGTTCATTTTCAGGAACACTAAGATTATGATCTATCAACGATTCCTTGTGAGTACTTGTCACTCGGCGAACTGCCAAGAACAGCTATTATCAATTCCTTGTGTCGTAGCGTCGCACGGTTGTAATTACGACATTACGCAATTATTTTCCGCGACGTACACTAATGTCACCCCTCGCAGCTTCTATAATGCGACTGTATCGTCCGTTCGCAGTTTCGCAAAGAGTGACAACTATATCTTATACAATGTTGGAAATTAATAGCACTCTTGTCGTTCAATGAACAAAGTTGATGATAATTTGAGTTATCAAGTTCGAGTTCCGAGAATGTTTCTTTTGACAACGACGATTGCAAAAGAAATCCGTTTATCTTTTTTAAACTCGTAACCTTTTAGTACGTGAGAAAAAGATACAAAAGTCTGCAACGCAAAATCTTATATTTTTGATATTTTTTTACAATTAAGACAAATTGTTTAAATAAATTCTCGTAAAGGTAATAAACCCTGATCCTCGTGTGGATAGTTTTTATTTATTTATTAATTTTTTTTTTATTTTTTATTAGCACACACTGCGTTGGAACTGTCACTGGAAGGAGCGCAGCATTGTGAAATAAGACATGGATGTCTTCAAAACCTTTCGGAGGAATAAGATAAAGTACATCTTAAAACATGAAAAATGTGGAGACTTGAAAAACTAGCGAACGCTAAAGTTTTACTTACCACGCCAAAACTCTCAATGGACAGAGTCGCCACTTTCCCAGCAGTTATTCTGCATGGTAATACGGTCCTATTCATAATTAGGCGTAAAAGCTTCCTAGATCTTTCCGAGGTGTAATACCAATTTGACCTGCAACTGTGATTCAAGTTTCGATTAACAAATAGCGATGGAATTAAAGAAGATTGTTCTTGGTTTTAGTTTCTGCTTTTTGATTTTTAGAACGACAGCGTTTTAAAAGAGGCTTTTGAAAGTTTTTGAGTAAGATTAAAAGATTTGATTTTTACATCGAGTCGTACGGAATGACGCTATAGTCCAATAAAAACTGAGCCTGCCAGAACTGGAAAAAAAGATGGGTGAGTTGAGCAACGTAGATAGCGAGAGGTGCTACTATATCTTTTGCATCGTTTAGATTCATTAACACCTGAAACATACATTTTTTTTGTATTAGTTTTTAACATAAAAGTAAATTAAAAAGAAATTCTCAATAAGTAATAAGGACTATTTTAAATCTGATAAATTTAATATTAATTAATTAAAATTGTATGTGCTCAGATCTTCGTGTTAGATTGTATAGGCTTTAATCAATATTTTGATTTTTAAAAAATTGATACACATACCTGAATACCGCATATACTACCACCGACCATATTTAAACTAACGCTGACCAGAAATATATTTGTGAACGTCGACTCGATTAATTCCGCGAATCTACGAAATATACATTACAAATAATGGATGACACGATATGAATATATATATATATATATATTACTGTTGCAATTAAAAAAATTACACGTACTCTATCACATGCAGGTGTTTACGTAAACAATTAAGAACTTTGTTGTAATTATGATCGTTTATCTTGCCGGGCTTCAGATCAAAATTTGCATCAGTTTCTTCGCCAATATTTTCCAACATGTGTCTGGAAACAGCTAAAATAATAACGTTTTTGGGAAATTGTGTTTTCAGATCGCCGGAGTGAAATCATTGATATTATCAGAACGAAAAAGAGATCGAAGTGAATGATGTGTAGCAAAGTGCTTTGGTGACATCGGCCTCGTTCTTTTCATTTCCCTGTTTCTCGGTTTTTACACCGTTCCTGATACTCTTACCCGACAACCGAGAACATCCCGCAGGCGTGTTGTATCAAAGCGAAGTAGAAGGTATCAGCAGCGACCGTGGCGGTAACATGCGAGTACACAGTTAGGTAACAGTGAACCAGTATTGGATAAAAGTACTGATCTATTTTGTAACCGTATTCCACGCGAAAGGGCAGTTTCGTTACGGCCAGTCTGGTCGAGTTCAAAGTGTCTTCTATCATTATTAACACAATCGACTTGAACATGTAAAGCAACCCCGTTGTGATCATAAAAGCTAAAAAAAAAAAAAAAGAAAGAATATGCGAATTAGGTGGAGAATTTTGATAAAAGATTTGACTAAACAAGACAATTTTGAAACAAGTTTTTATCGTACGTTTTTTATCACGAATGAATGTCTATCTATCTTCTTTCTAACGCACCTGCGTAAAATATCGTCAAGTGCTGTCCGTACGTAGCGTGTCGGCGCAATATAGCCTTTTCACTATCCGTATTCAACGATAACCAATCGTTCTCTATCGTTTTAAGACAGGTCTTTATCTACAAACATATAACCATGGTTTTAACTGTTTCTTCCTCCAGTCACGTCGACGATAATATCAAATAATGAAATTTTGATTACGTAGCGTCAATTGCGTTAACAAAATTAGATATTATTTACTTTGTCGCTGTTTCCCATCAAGCTCGCTAATTTAAAGCTGAATATTATAGTAATTAGTATCGTTGGCATACACTCGAATAGGTCATCGAGATCCGTCATCGCGATGTGCACATAAAGTAGCTGTGTTTATAAAATATTAGTTAACGTTACGAAACACTGATAGCGAATAATTAATTTATTCTTACAAACTAATAAGTCTAAGCTTTAAAATCAAATTTGCTTATAAAGAAAAGATTTAAAAGTATATGCTTGTGTGGAGCGAGCTGTTTGATAGTCGAGCAGCTTTGACCACTACATCTAGAGTAACACATGCGCCGTTATAGTTTAAAAAATATTTTACATGAACTTCTCTCGGATTTATTACGTGTCGTTTCAGAATTAAATTCAATTGTGTACCATCGGTATAAGGATAATCGAACAGATCGTAAACGTGGGTACGAAATGCAGATATCTATCGCGAGTCGGATGGTGCGGCCATAGTCCTGCTAAGGTCATGTACAATCTAGGAATCGCGTAATACCGACTTTGCCAAATGTCCCTTTGCTCGATCATTCTTAGAAATACTAGGAATGCGAACTACATCGGTGACACTTGCTTTACTTAGCGTGCGCTTACTGCCGTGCGAAGCATCAGGGCATTAACGATTCCTTGTGTTTCAGGATAGACGCCCGTAATTATGCCATCATGAGATAGCGCGCAATTATTTGCACGCACTGTACCCTTTTCATCGCAGCTTTTCATCAAGAATTACTTCCACACTTCCACGTTTGACTCCTTTGTAATATGTGGAAATGGCGTGTTCGATCGTCTGAACAATTTGCGTGTTTAATATGTTGCGACGCACCCACGATAATGCCAGTGTTAAATATTATGCTTGCTTCAAAAGCTGTTCCGAATAATAAATACTTAGTGGGGAAAACTAACAAATGCGTAAACAGGTGTTAGTATGGAAAAATCTGATATAATTGGATTAAAAAGTTATATCTTTCAGCAAAATTATGTTGAAGAAGAAAGTTATACTCGAAGATAGAAAAACTTAGTTCTTTTATATATAAAAATTTTGTGATTTCTACTGAAAATTAAATCTTTACGAATCGACATGATTGAAGTGCGATTGCTTAACACAGTTAAATTTGTTTTAACTGTCTGTTGAAAAATTTTCAATAGAAATTATTGTAATTAATTTTTAATAAAAAAAAAGTGAGTGTTTTATTATTAATTACAAATAGTAAGAACGATATTTTTGCTTAAGATGTGCAGCTGCAATGTTATCTTCTCTAAAATAGTAGATTATCTGTAATTAAATATCTTTTATATTATTAAAAAATTAAATAATACTTTTATATAATAAAAACATGTGTAAGTAAATGCGCTTAAAAAATATTTATAATATAAATAGCAGACTGATTTGTTAGATAATTTTCGTAGAGCACAGAGGGATACCCGAAGAAATTTTGGTGTCTCTCTGTCTCTCTATTTTTTGTTAGTGAGTGTGCCAACAAGTGTGAGAAAGAGTGTAACAATAATTTAAATAAAAAAAAAAAAGAATTGTTAAAACAGTAAGGAAGGTAATTAACAGACTTTATCTGTTACTGTTAATAGAATTGCGCGCAATCTCTCATAATTAAAATTCTGTCCTTAAATATCTCAAACAAACATTTTTTTTCTTTTAGCCAGATTGGACTTTTCTATTTCAGTAGATATACATTTTTTTATCTTTTCTCCCCTTTTTTTTCTTCTACTTTGTTAAAGTATAAAACATTTATATTTTGAATCGTGTAATTTCGCTAAGTACAGCTTGTCAAGGTGATGTGACGTTGACAAGCGCGTATCACCTGTTAATAATTTTCTATGTATCTAAGTTGAATGCCTCCCTCTTCGTGGAAGCATCGTCTTCCCTCGTACGATTCGTTCACCAGAAATTTCTGATACGTTGGCGAAGTAACATGAGGGCGTTGTTTAACACGCGCTACTACAGCATAACTAAACTATTCGCCTCGATAGTCGGGATATGGCCATATCAGTCGCAGTCTAAAAAAAGAATCATTCAGTCGGTCAGCATATTTGTAATGTTAACATTTATTCCACCTCAGGTAAAAGAAGCACGCAGCGATTCGTCTGAATAACTATCTGAACAGCTATCTACAAAATATCTGCAAGCGTGTAAAAAAAAAAAAAATTTGCGCAAGTTTATTCAATGCTAGGTTGTTGAATTATAAGACATTAAAATCTTTCTTTTTTTTTTACATTTTTTCTAGATAAAAAGATTGTACGACGTGTGGGGAAAGGATATAGATGCGGTGTGCATGTGCATTCCTCCTATTGTGACCATTTTAGTGAGCATGGCTAAAGTGATGACTACCATACGATTTGAAGCGAAGGTACTAATTATATCGTTACATGCTCTTTCATTAAGTCGCTTGATCGTGGCGCAAAGCAGGCATGCAATTACCACGGCTATTTTTCCGATTAATTAATGCTGCAAGTTTCTTGATGATAAGCATGTTTTCAGGTGAAGGAGCTGCTACAGCATATCGAAATTGATTGGGAAATAAATCCAGCTGCGAAGGAATATGAGATTTTGGTGAATTACACATTGAAGGCGAGAACGTTGTGCATCATTTATTCAAGTATAAAGTATTTCGCGACAATTGCGATAAACGTGTATATGTATTATATACTAATTACTATTTTTTTTTTTTTTTTAGCTATGTTGTGTAACGGACTCATGTGCTTCATTATGACACCGTTGATCTCGCCGATGTTGGACGTTATTTTACCTCACAACGATACGCGAAAAAGAAGCTTGGCCTATGACCTCGATTATGGGATTGACCTGCAGACAAACTGGCTGTGGCTGTGGCTTCACAGTAGTACGACATCAACGGCCACTATATTGAACATTATCGGCGCCGATCTGCTATACGTTACGCTCACTGTTCATAGCTGCTGCCTGTTTGCAATAGTAAGGTAAGCATGCCGAAGACAATTCTGTCTAGAATCTGCAAAAGAAAAACCACTGTAGATTCTGCGCTTTATTACACAATCGACATCTCGTGATTTGAGAGCGACAAGCTAGATAAAAAATGTTAAACGATTAAAGAAGACCTCAACTTTGGAAAATTAAATAATTGTTTGATACGCAGACATAAATTGGAGCACGTTCCTGACTCTATCAAAAAGCATGTTATGCTATCTCCCGAGAATTATAATTATAATATTAAATGTTACATGAAATACGAAGATCAACGATCAATAGTAGAAGAGCAGGCTGCTGTTGTGAAAGAGTGCGTCATTAATCATCAAAGAGCAATACAGTTGGTATATATACATTCATACACAGAACATTTCTTATTAAACATAAATTCTTTCCTTTTTTATAAAGTTAAAGTATTAAAAAGAAATTAAAAAAAAAGAAAACAAATGAGAAAATTCGTAATTTAAATAAAACATTTTAAAACATTATTATTATAATCACGATAAAATTATATAATAATATATTCTGTAAAAATAGATGTATCAAAATTACCAAGTGTACTATATGCCTGCGATGCATTTTCCTATTTGTTTCTTTTAATTTCTTAAATACATTTTAAATTCTCTTTGTTAATCAGCTGTGTGCAACTGTTACATTGCATTTATACGTGGTGTTTCCTCACCGTATTAGGTTTGAATCTAATCATCATAAGTATCTCTGCAGTTCAAGTAAGTCTAAAAATAAATAGGAATATTTTACAACAAGTTTGACTCTTTTCTTTTTTTTTTCTTTTTTCTTTTTAGCTAGTAAGCAGATTATTTCAATGGGACGGAATGGCGATGTGTATTATGTTCATATGCGGACAACTAACTCATCTATTTTTTCTTAGCTTAATGGCGCAATATCTACTGGACCAAAGCTCAAGCGTGCACGAGTCAACGTGAGTGATTGGAACGTAAATCTCTACGAATCGCATCGGAAATTAAAAGTGCCGACTTTGCAGATATTCGTGTTTCTGGTACAACATGCCTATTCAGATACAAAAGGACATTGTGCTGATTTTGATGAGAAGCCGCAAGCCATGCAAGATAATGGCCGGAAAACTTTTCGTTATGTCGCTGGAAAATTTTTGCACGGTACAAATAATAAAACAAAATTTTATATTGCGTAAAATACTCATTCTATTTAAGTATAATATTGCAAGTGCCATAATAACTCTTATTTTTTTTTTTTTTTAGATAGTGCAGACGGCAATGTCTTACTTTACTGTGTTAGCATCTTTCCGATAAGTATTAGCGTTGTTTTTTCTTTTTTATTTTAATACAATATCTCGCGCACTTTTATGACATATATTTTGATACTTTACAATTAATATTGAATAAAATATTAATGACTAATTAACCAATTAATAACAGTTGCTAATTAAAAGATAAGACATTAAACGCGATTACTATATTTCCAACGATACAAAAAGAATTCTGATTTGTAAATTGAAAAAATTATGAAGCTATAAAGAGCATTTTAAGGAACAACGCGCCGTTTTTAACGTATAAAATTTTTCATTGTTAATAACATCTCACATTAAACACATGTTAATTTTTATGAAAACTTATATGTTTGCGTGCTTATCACGTCCTGCTCCTCGGAAAAGCGAAAGACATTTAACGCACTAATCGATATGGTGTCTTCGTGACACTTTGTGACATACAGCGTATGAAATAATAATATGAAGTATTTTCAAAGCCTCGAAACATGTAAAGAGACATTATTTAAAATTCTATTTATCCCGTACGTTACGCGGGTAGTCTTTTCTTCTTAGTCTAAGCATATATTACATATTAATGTTGCTAATCATACTGCACACTTTTACTAACATTATAGTCTCACAAAAAAAAGCTTTCAACGGAATATTAAAGATTGTCGAGAAAGGGAAAAAGAATGAGAGTCAGGGGGAAGAAAAGAAAAACTCGGAAAAGCACGCAGAAAAGAACTCTTCCAGCAAGACGAATATTTATGGATTCTTATTCAGTGTAACAAACTATGGATCTCTTTGACACGCGATATTTTAAAATTAACAAATTCTTCTTGTCTTTTGCCAGTTTCTGGCCGTACCATTCGTACTTTGTGAAACTTCTAACTCGATCGTTCATCACATTTGGCCTCACAACAATGTTAGTGCCGCAGGTAACTTGCTGGACGACAGTAATATTAGAGTTAAATAACCTTACAGAAAACAAAGATGTAAATTTAGTTCAAAAAGTTCGTTCAACATACATTATTTAGTAATTAATTCAAATAATTACTAATTAATGTGTGTACATTCTGCCTGTGTAACCTGTATAAGTAACGCAAATTTAAATATCGGATTATATGTGAAATATTAATATGTTGTACATTTATTATTGATCACCAGATTACGTACATACTCAGACAGACCAATAATCTGGACAGCACGTTCGAACTTATGCCAGTCCTATCTGGCACAGTGATATGCATTGCAAAATTCGTCAGTACAATACAGAATCCTGAATTGGTAAGCATAATTGCCGCGTCAGATCGATTTGTTCTGAATAAGCGTCGCTTCAGTTTAAGGCAGTTTTGCAACATATGCGGGACGACTGGAACAACCTACTGACAAAAGAAGAAACGCATATTTTAACGCGATACGCTGAAAAGAGTCGAAAGATCACTTTGGCGTATTCAAGTATGACCTACTGGGAAATGTCGTTTAAACTATTACCGTGAATTTAATCCTTAATTTTAAACTAAAAAGAATTATATATATTTCGAGAATTAAAATTAAACTTAGATATGAATTAATAATATCGTCAGTAAATTTCTAGTTAACAATTGAAATAAATATATTTATTATATAATCGCTTTGCGTGCGTAATTTGATTTATTAAGTTAAATGTGATTTTTCTTTTTTCTTTTAGCCTGCGTCATCGGATTTACCCTCTGCTATTCTTTTTTACCACTCACCGCATCTATATTGGATATCATTTCACCCCTGAATGAAACAAGACCAAAAAAATTCCCGCAACTCATGGACTTTGTAATTGTTGATCAAGAGAAGCATTATTACGCACTTCTGATGCTTATATATCTCGATAACTTCGTGCTTCTGTCGATCGTAGTAGGTACCGATACTTTGTACATTCTCCTGGTGGAACATATTTGCGGAATGTACAGCATACTGTGGTAAGAATTAATTAATTAATTAAATGTTAACAAGAATCTGATTATAATTTATTACAGTTATCGTCTGGAGAATTTAAAAATACATGATAAGTGGATAGACAACGATTGCACGTACGAAGAAGCTAATCGATGTATCCGAGATTGCATTCAATTGCACAAAGAAATACTACTGTTGGTGTGACAATTATTTGAAGAATAGTATATTTTATTTATGTACTTATATATAATAGTTTTACCTGCGTCTATTAAAATTGTTCTAATATCTTGATAATATTTATCAATTCAGATTTACAAAGATGGTGGAACATAAAATCGCATTGTTCCTTTTCTTCGATATAGGATTAGGATTTTTGTTTCATTCCTCTTCATGCGTAATGGTGAGCATAATAACGCTTAATTTTTAAATCTGAGCTTATTACAAGAATGTTAATTTTTTTTTTTTTTTTTTTTTTTTTTTTTTTGCAGATTATAGTTCGAACGGGATCGTCCGAAATTATACGATACGTGGGCCTTGTAATAATGCAAAGTTGTCGATTGTTTTTTAGCAACTGGGCCGGACAAGAAGTGAACGATCATAGCGTTCAAGTTTCAATAGCAGCGTAAGAAAAAATTAAATTAATTAAAACTTGTGAAACACGTAATATTGCTATATATCTTTTTACAGTTATAACGGAATATGGTACAACACGTCGGTGAAAGTTCAAAAGTTACTCTTGTTTTTCATCGCCCGAGGCCAAAAAGCTTCTCAAATAACAGTCGCCAAGTTATATGACGTCAATCTAAAAAATTTCACCACGGTACGAACGCTTTCATATGTGCGTTAAAAAGAATCACTAACAGCACGTTATTAGCAAGAAGAAAAGATGATAATGTATTGAAAATAACAGAATTATATTTTAAGGTAATGAAAACGTCAGTTTCCTATTGCACGGTAATGATCTCGTTGCGGGAACCATTAAGAAATGCATAAACTTGTGCGATTTTCCACTCGTATGTATATACATATACTCTTCTAGTCTTTCGTATCTAAAAACTTAAGTGTTGATGTACGAAGGTATCGTATCACGTATTAATAAAACGCAAATGTTCGTTCGTACAAAGTAATAAATAAATTATGTTTGTATTAATATACTTCTTAGTCGTGTCGTTCGGCGTCGCGGTAACTTATCTATTTTACAAAAGCGAATATAATGTACAGAAGAAAAGCGTTACCGTCACATCGTTTGTGCTACAATATTGACTATATGTGGAATTAAAATTGCAAAGCTTGCGTGCCGTTCGGCCGAGGAAGGCGTTTTCTCTTATTACTGATTCTATTTAAATCAGCATATTATATCATGTACTCCTTTACCGATATGTCGACACCCTAAGAGAATATCGAATGAATCGTGTCGGCCAGCGAGAACTTCACTTCGACTTAGTTAAGAATTCCGACTTTAACAAGTACAGGGCTAGTAATGGACATCTTTGATACTCGATATTTTCGACTCAACAGACTGTTACTGTCTTTTATGGGTTTATGGCCTTATGAGTATATGAAAGCAAGCAGAAACATATTTATCTGTTGTTCAACACTTGGTTTACTGGTTATACTCTTGCCGCAGGTACCTCACAAATTATTATTTATACATATATATAAAATAAAAGTTGTTTTAATTAACTACAAAAAATATATGTATATTAATAGCAAATTATTACTTAATAGGTCGCATTCTTGTTGCATCGAATGACAAATTTGAGTGATTTTTACGACGTTTTGCCTACTTTTCTTGGCATATGGATAACCATTTTAAAAACAAGTGGTCTCCATTGGCAGGGTAAAAAGGTAAGCGTGTAACAACCCGGTAAGTTATTTCTCATCTGAGAAAGACGTCTCCAGTTTAGGATGCTGCTTGAGCATGTGCAACACGACTGGTATTTGCTAGCGAATCATCGCGATATTTCGATTTTGATGGATTACTCCGAGAAAAGTCGAATATTCACTCTGGCCTTCTTAAGTATACCTAACAATTGCACCCCTTCTCCCTTTCACCTGATTAAAAATTATATAAGAGACAATTTCTTTTTTTTAACAGTTTTTCTGTGCACAAGTGTTACAATTTTCGTGATGACGCCGCTCATTATACCACTGCTCGACATTATTCTGGCGTCAAATGCAACGAAACCGAAGCGATTGCCGCATCCAACTGAGTTCTACGTGGATATGGAAAGATATTTTTACATTCTTTCCGCAATTACGATCGCGGGATACATCGTGTGCGCTGTGACAATCGTTGCAACCGATACCATCTATTTCGCACTACTGCAACATGCCTGTGGTACACTGACTATCTTGAGGTGCTTTATTTCCATTATGCTGTTTTCTTCGTTTTTTTTCTCTAGTAAATTAATGTTGTTCACATCC
Organism: Cardiocondyla obscurior; assembly: GCF_019399895.1. Taxonomy (NCBI): domain Eukaryota; kingdom Metazoa; phylum Arthropoda; class Insecta; order Hymenoptera; family Formicidae; genus Cardiocondyla; species Cardiocondyla obscurior. The sequence continues at coordinate 3,285,467 of NC_091864.1, forward strand.
ATATGGATCCGTGATCGTATACGTGTAGCAAGCGTTTGGAAACATTGGTTGTGCAGAACAAATCGGAAGGTATCGATTGCAATTCCGCATATAAAGAAGAGGAGGACATCAAGAACATGATACAATGCATACAGCTGCAAGTCAGAACAGAAAGGTTTATATAAGCGAATCATATTATAAGATTTATCGAAAAGTATTATATAAATATCGTACCTGGATTTTCCTATCTCCGTTTATTGTCAGTAGACTAATCCATTCGATTGAGTCGACTTTTGAGATATGCCTTTTCGCCGACATTGGCGTGGGAATAGTACTTCAATGTTCCGCGTGTGTAATGGTACTTGTAATGTATAATAAATTTCAATGTGACAAATTCTAGGATTAGTCCGCTATTATCGCAACGCAAAAATTATTTTCTTTCGTATTAACTTAATTAAATCGGATTTTAATTTGCGCCCTGATTTGCAGATTATAACCCGGACAAATTTAGTGAAAAACGTACCGCTTTTGCTTCTTCAATCCACACGATTTTTCTACAGCAGCTGGCTAGGACAGAGGATAATAGATCACAGTTCTCAGATTTCCATTGCAGCGTGAGTAATTAATAATATGTCGTTGATTTATAACTATAATATATATCATGTGCATTATAATAATTATTTATAATTTGCAGGTTACAATATTAATATTAATTAATATACATTATGTTTTTAGATATAACGGACTGTGGTATCAAACGTCTTTGAAAACAAAAAAGCTATTTTTATTTTTAATAATGAAATGTCAAAAGCCATTTCGCATCACTATGGCGAAATTATATGTATTATGTTTAGAAAGTTACAGTATGGTACGATAAAGTTTATACAAGTAGTAACAATTAATAATATAGTAAATTTAATAATATAAAAACGATATATAATAAATATAATTTTTTTTTCTTTTTAAAGCTCATGAAAACGTCTGCTTCCTTCATTACGGTAATGTTATCATTAAACTCAGATAATAATTAAGTAAATAATCTCTATGGTATTGTGATAGAATGTAATTTATTTTGTGGATCGTTTACGCTAATAATTATAAAAAAATCAAATAAAACGTCTGATTTGGCATCGGTCGATAAAAAATCTCGTATACTATTAGGCTGATGACTGAATGATATTGTTTAGTTTCGATAAAATTTGCTACGAGCCGCCACCTGCGAGTACAAAGTTGCGAATCGACATAAGTCAGGCAGGCGTACTTTTCATAATTTCTTGGTGTACTGTTTAACAATTAAGTGCAGTGTTGAATATTATTTAGGACGAAATAAAATTTAGAAAACTCACGAAACATGATCGAGCACAATTTCCCACCCTTGAAAAACGATCGGATAATCAAGGCAGCGCGCGGGGAGCCGGTTGACAAGGTTCCAGTTTGGGTTATGAGACAAGCAGGAAGATATCTTCCGGAATTTCAGCAAGTCAGAGCACAACATGATTTTTTCACCGTTTGCCAGACTCCGGAGTTGGCATGCCAGGTAACTTTGCAGCCGATAGAACGTTTCGATCTGGATGCCAGCATAATATTCTCAGATATCCTAGTAATCCCCCAAGCAATGGGCTTGAAGGTTGAGATGGTACCTGGAGTGGTAAGTACTGTTTTTAATTGCACACTGTTGTATAACAATTAAATTAAATATTCACGATATTAATTACACACTATTTATTGTTATCTCTATTCTCTGTAAATAAAAAGTGTCTGTTAGGGTCCAGTTCTGCCACAGCCTTTAGCTGATCCCAATGACATAGCACGACTTGTAAGACCTAATGTGAGTAAAGATTTAAAGTATGTTGGAGACGCTATAACATTGACTCGGCACAAGTTAGATGGCAAAGTGCCATTAATAGGATTTACAGGAGCTCCTGTAAGTGATTTATTATTGCATAAGAAATAATTGTTTATTATAAAAATTGTTATTTCTACTGTTTTATGTATATTATATATCAATTTTAAAAGATTGATTTATTTTAGTGGACTTTGATGGGTTATATGATTCAAGGAGGTGGTAGTTCCACAATGGCAAAAGCAAGATCCTGGTTATATAAGTATCCAGAAGAAACTCATAAATTGTTAAATATGATTACAGATGTGGTAGTAGACTATTTGGTAATGCAAGTAGAAGCTGGTGCTCAGGTATAATTAAAGTATATCTTTTATATATATATAAAAGAAAGCTTGTAAAATACCAATAATGTATGATGTATGCTATATTTTTTTTTTTTTTTTTTTTTTTTAGTTACTACAAGTATTTGAAAGCAATGGAGACTATTTAGATGATGCATTATTTAATAATTATTCTTTTAAATATCTGAAACAAATTAGCCTACGCGTACGAAAGCAGCTGAAAGAAGCTAATATTCCAGAAGTGCCAATGGTAAATTATCTAATATAATTATTTTCCTATTTAAGTTTTTTTTATTTTCCTAATCTACTGATTAAATAATTGTAAAATATTTATTTTTAGATTGCTTTTCCAAAAGGTGCCACTATGAATTCTTTAAAAATTCTTGCTACAGATCAAAGTTATGAAGTTATAGGCCTTGATTGGACAGTAGATCCTGTAGAAGCCAGAAAACAGCTCGGTCCCAATGTTACATTACAAGGCAATATGGATCCTTGCGCAATGTATTCTTCACAGGTATATCTTTTTTAATACAATAAAAATAATTTTTATCGTAAACTTAATTAAAATATTAATAAAGAAATTAAATAAAAAATGTTGGGAAAGACATTAAATATATTTTTTTAATTCTTTTAGGATAAAATTATCGATTATGCACACAAAATGGTGTCAAACTTTGGTAAAAATCGATACATTGCTAATTTGGGACATGGTATCTTACCAGATACTCCAATTCAATCTATGGATGCTTTTATTAAAGGAGTACACTCTGCATGAGTATACATTTTATAATTAAGACATTCATACTTGTTATAAATAATTATAATTATTGCTGTTAAATATTGTTGTTAAATGTATTTTGCATCGTTTTATCTCTTTCTTAATTATTGGAATTTTATAATATTTCTAAAGTTAAAAGTATTTTTTGAATATCGTTTTTCAATAAAGGGAAGTCTTGACTCGTTCGTTCCATTACATGTTTCAAATAATCACGAAGAATCTGTTCGTTTTGGAATTCTTCATTTAGTACAGCTTCATTCTTAAAAAGCATCTTGTATCGGCCACTTTTAATATCTTGCAACATTTTAGCTTTTCGTTGTTTAAAAACTAATGCTTGCAAATTCTATAAAAAACAGATTTTTTAATTATAATAAAATTAATATTAAACATGATATTAATTTCGAATTATATAAAATTAAGTAAGTTCACGTTACATACGTGGTACTTAATAGCTTCTGTTTGTATAATCCCTTGATCCACATTTGGGATATCGTCTACTACCGTTTTCAGTGATGTCTGCAATTCTTTACATTTGTCAACTGCATCCTTTATTTGATTTTCTAATTCTACCATTCTATTTTCAATTTTCTTCGTATCCTGTACAACAAATATTTAATTAGAAAATTTACATTAATTGATTTCATACAAAATTGAATTTACCTTTACGACTTGTTTGATCTTTAATTTTTTATCGGCAAGTCGTTTACGGAATATAACTTTCTGATTGTGTTGTCCTTTAGGATCTTTCTTAAATTTACCCATAACTTTGTCTAATATAATATCTCGTCGCGCAACACAAAACTCCATGTCGTGAATCAATTTTTCTTGCGCTCTGCGTAAATGTGAAAGGCGCATTTCCATTTTATGAATTTCACTTTTCATCGCTGTAATATCGCCACCGCTACTACGTTCATCTCTCAATTTCTTTATTGTTTCTTGCATTAATTGCACCTAAAAATATAATTCGTGATATTTTGCTTTTAATACGAACATAAATATGTTTAATATTTATCTATAAAATATTACTTTTTTCTTCCACGATAAACTTTCTTGTTGCACTGCATCTAAATTCTCCCTCAAAAGCGCTTTTTCTTCATACAGCTGCTTTAAATCATTTTGCAACTTTATTAAATTTAATTCTGCATCTTCAAGAGATTGCATCCCTTCGGTTTTTGTAATAGAATTTTTGTCTTCCAATTTTTCCTTCAGTCCTTTTTGTATGACTAATTGTGTATTCATTTGTACCATTCTTTGTTGCAGAAGATTTAATATTCTCTTCATATTTGATTCTTCCTTATTAAACACATCCAAAGCACGCTCTAATTTTAAATTTTTTTGCTCCATAATCATAATTTCTTTGTTAAGAAGATTGAGTTCTTGCAGTTGTAAATCTCTCTGTTGACTCAGTGTAATCATATATCCTTCTTGACGAATCCACAATTGCTGTGATTTTTGATTACTTTGGTGAATTTCTTCTATATTTTTTTCCAAGGTTTTTATCTTTATATCAAGAGGGTTAATTTCTCCATTTTCTCTATGCGATAATATCTGTAAAAAAAAAAGTTAATAATTTACAGTATATAAATATTAAATTATTTTTATACTTTAGTAAAATTTGTAATTAATAATATTCTTACTTCCTCAATGGTTTTATTTAAACTAATAATTTTTAATTGTTTCCTTTCAATTGCTGTATCATGCTTTTTAATTTCTTTTTGAATTTCAGCTATTTCTTTTTCCTTTTTATTATTACCTTGTAAGAGCTCCTCCAGTTCTACTTTGTCATGGTATATATATGAATTAAGTTGTTCTAATTCCAATAACTTTTTACCGTGTAAATTTTCAGTTTCTACTAATGATAATTCTTGTTCTTGTATTATCTCTTTAGAATCTAATAACAATTTATTCAAATACCGAGCCGCTTTATTATGTGCAACTTTTTCTTCCAATTTGTTGTATATTGTATTTTCTAATTCGTTTTGCTTATTCAGGAATTTCGTAAACTCTTTATCAATTTCTTCCTCTTCGTGTAACAAATATTGCCAATTCTAAAATATAAGATTATTACAAATTATAATATAATTATGTAAAAATAATATGTAGATATATTTATTAATAAGTAATTTTGCAAATATAAGTCTTTTTCGATAAGTATTCGCTAATATTTTACATACGTTTTGAGCTAAATCAAATTCGTGCTGCTGCTGCTCACTAAATTTTGCTGTTTTTACTAATTCAGATTCCAAATTGTTCAGCTTATCATTTCCTACTTCCATTAATTTTGTATTAATCTGTATATTTTCTTCTATTCGTATATGCAGTGATGTCAAATTCTCATTTTTCTCCGTTTCCTTATTAGTTTCTTTTTTTATTTTTTCTATTTCCGTATGTATTGTATTAAAAGATTCACATATTTTCCTGAAACAATATTTACTAGTACAGCCTTTTATTAGCAAGCGATGATAGGCAGAATTTCACCGAAATAATTATTTCTTTCGAGTACAATCACATATTGCGATTTATACATGATATTTTTAATTTCTGTTTGTCATTTTTATTATGTTTATTAAATTTTTCTTTAAGTTATTTGAGATGTTACGTACTCACGCTCTGAGTTTAGTTGCTCGTAAACTTTATTCCGTTTAGTAATATTCAGTATAACAGAATTCCAGGCATTGCACAAGTTTTTGTGCTGTTTATGCAACGCTTCTAGATCAGCATTAACGTCGGCGATCATTTGATTTATCTCAATTTTTTCCTTATTTTTCAATTGTAATTGCATGTCCAAGTTGGCTATTTCGGTTTTAATTCTCCATACTTCTTCCATTAGTTTATATATAATGCAGTCTTTCTGCTGCTTTTGAGCAATCAGATCTCGCTGGATTGCTTTATCCTTTTTCGACACCTGCTTGGAAATGATTAAACTATTTTCGAGCTCTGCTTGCCATTTTGAAAATTGCGTTTGCAAAGCAGTAAGCTGCTCTAATTCATGCATGAGGCTCTCTTCTTTCTTCTTCTCGTCGAACAGCTTAGCTTGAGTAGCTTTGTGAACGTCTTTCGCCTTTTTCACACGCGTGTCCTTTTCTTCGCGCAATGAAATCACATTCGCTATCATACTTTGATACTTCTCAATTGTTACCTGCTGCTGTGCTATTTCTTGCTGCGCATAGTACATTTGTAATCCTTTTTCTTCGCGCTCCTTTTCTATCGTTTTTATATCACCTTCCTGAAATATTTGAAATTAATATTTAACGAGTATAATATTTGCATCCCTTTTGCTTGCACATCAGGCAATATTGGTAAGTACTAGAGAAACACAAATTGAAATACTTACAAGCTCCAATATTTCGCTGTTTAGTTTGTTGTCGACGCGAATAAGATGCTCTCGCAGAGCATTTTGAAATCTTTTCATTAAGGAATCATCAGGATCCAGAACATTAGGCACGCTCGAAAATTTTTTGTCTACCCACAGCCTCTTTGTGACTTTGGTCCCTGGTATTTCCACATTGTTAAGGAATGAAGGGTCACTTGTAGTCAAGGTATCCATCGTGGAGTGCAGTATGCCACGGCTTTCCACAAAACTCTTCTATTTGGAATTATAATACCTCTTTAGACGATGTGGTACTTGCTTGGGACTTGTGTTGTTGATTCAAATCAGATTTGTAACTAAGGAAGTATGACATCATCATGACAGACTCGGTACGTAATCAATATCTCTTATTTAGACCTGATAGCTTATCTTAATACAAACAAGCCTACTTAAATAAAAATTGCAGTTATATAACACACTGGCGAACCAGCAGTATATCATATGTGTAAACATGGCATAGTTCAAAAAATGCATTTTTAATCATACAGTTTCCTTACTCAAGTAAATTCATCGGAGGCGTATTGAAATAGAAGCAATTAAATAAAAAATTAAATTAAATTAAAATAATAAAATAAAGCAAAAAAAAGAAAAAAAAATGCTAATGCATTGCTTTCACCGGAGAAGTTTATAATATCAGCGGTTGATAAAATACAAGCTCGGACGAGAGCGCATAAATTGACGACCGTGATTCAGAAGAATTTTTTAATGCGGACGAAGAAAACCGGAGAACCGGAGGCCAAATTCTCCCGTTTAATAAGAGCTGCGAAGGTGCGAGAATTGCGAGGTGGATCGCGCGCGAATTACAAAAGGAGGAGATCGTTCCCGGGCCGACATTACGTGCCGTTACCGTCGCGCGTGACGCGCACAGCCAATCCTCTTCGCTGGCGTGTGTTGTGACAGTTCGCTCGAGGCAGTCGAGGCAGCGTGGCGTCGGTCGCGGGAGATAGGAGGATAGAATGCGGGCTGCGGACGTCGGAAGACGGCGCGGGCTCGTAGGATGACCGAACGTTGCGCGAACGCCCGTCGACGGAGCTAAACGACATTCAACGATGCAGACCGCGTGCGTCAGCGATGGGAACATGGAGCAAACTTGGTCGGAGAAAAAGACGATCAGATTCCGCGCCGCTGGCGAGCCGAGAGCTCATGTGTCAGCTCACGACAGGCGCGTGGAAAACGTGGACCCATCGCGCTGCAGACCGCAATTATCCGACGGCCTAGATGCGCAGGAAAAAAAGCAGCGTAAGTGCACAAGCGCTTTTGTCTCGTTTCTTTTTTTTTGCGAGTCAGTGGTATGTACGTGGGAAAAAGAAAAAAAAAAAACATTCATGCACCAGCAGATTAGATAAGGCAGCATCGATCACCTGCATGGAGTGATTTTTTTTTTACGATGCATTCGTCACGAGATGTATATAATTGTGGAAAAAAAAAAGCATATCTTACTAACTATGACTTTTTATATTTGTACTTGCTAGAAGTCTTGCTTCTACTGTATTATCAGTGGTAATTAAGTAGTAACTACCAGTAGTTATTAAAAAAGTAGTATTGTAGCTCATTCAGTAAATGTACTTTTTACAGGGGTGTCGTTGATGCAATTCTTAAGAACAGAGCTAACCAGGGGTTATCAGCTGGAGCACGATGAGGAGAGATTTTCAGCGAGAAGGGAGAAGGTTTACTCGTTCATGAAAATTCCTCGTGAGGTGGAAAATTTCATGGCATATGGGTTTCTTCAGGTACAATGATATACTATAAGCTATTGCAAGAATAAAGTATAATTTCAAATCTTGTAAAATGCTTTAACATATTATATATTACATATTCTGTTTTTGTCGTTACAGTGTGCTGATTCTTTTCTATTTGTGTATACATTTTTACCATTAAGGTTTGCAATGGCCTTATGGGCGGTGATTACAAGGCCTTTAAGACGCTACCTGAGGTATTGCAGTAAAAAAATATTAATTCAAGAGGAAGTATACTTGTTTGTATAAAATTTTTTTTAACCGCTCTCGTTTTGCAGGAGTGAGAAAAGTCACGCAAAAGGCACGGAGAGATATTTGAGTCCAGCTGAAGTATGCGATTTGCTGAAAGGAATTTTAGTGGTATGTTGCTGGGCAGCTACGTGGAAAGTGGACACCTCCATGATGTATCATTTAGTCAAGAGTCAGTCGGTTATAAAATTATACATATTTTATAATATGCTGGAAGTGGGAGATCGTCTTTTTAGCGCTTTGGGGCAGGACACTATAGACGCCCTTTTTTGGACCGCCACCGAGCCACAGTCGCGTTCGAATTCCACCCGTACGAAACATTTCGGTACATTGCCACATCTCTTGTTTGCCGTCGCTTATGTGTGTATCCTTTATGTAATCGCGTTATTACAATTGATTTGATCGTGATCGGAATAGGTTTAAATCTATATTTATACCTTGACTACATTCTCATAAAGTGTTACATAGTATATTGGTGTTATTCCAAGCGACGACGCTAAACGTGGCAATTAACAGCAGTAATAAGGCCCTTCTTACAATTATGATGTCCAATAATGTAAGTGCCCTAAGAAAATTAAAGCACAGTTGCTTTTTTTTTTTTTTTCTTTTATGTAAAATTGTTCACGCGAAATATTTTTTTAGTTTGTAGAACTGAAAGGTTCTGTTTTCAAGAAATTCGACAAGAACAACTTGTTTCAATTGTCTTGTGCCGACGTCAGAGAAAGATTCCATCTCATTATGCTGCTCCTCGCAGTAAGTTTGCAGACGATGAAGGAATACGCGTGGCATAGCGATCGTCTCGCTGTTTTACTACCAGATTGCGTGACTTTATTGCTGGCAGAGGTGCTCGTTGATTGGGTTCGTACCGTAAAATAAATTATTAAGGCATACGCAAAAAGGATAAAAATTAAATTATCTTTACTATTCAGTTATTTCAATTTCATCGATAATTTCAATGCGTTGTCTACATTTCAAATATTAGTGAATATATGCAAATTGCGTGAATCATCCCTGTGCTAATAATACTGTATTTCCATAAAGGTGAAACATGCGTTCATCACTCGTTTCAACGAACTGCCTTCTACCGTCTACAGAGACTATACCGTGAGTTTGGCTTACGACATGGCGCAGACACGTCGAGAGACAGCATTTTCAGACCCGTCGGATTTAGTCGCGCGGCGAATGGGCTTTATACCTCTTCCCTTAGGAGTCGCTATGGCCCGAGTACTGTGCACGACTTTGACGCCGTCTCCGAGACCCGCTAATATCATACTTTTTTTACTAGCTTATCTTATATTGGTATCGTTTCGTATATTAAATAGTTTAATCATTCTTGGAAAGGCGTGCGATATAATATCGTCGCACACGCAACCTGACAAAGATGACATTTCCGCGAAATCCCCGTCGAAGAACCGTGCCAACAGCGTTGACATGAAAAATGAAAACCTTGGCACGGCTATTTTCTCAAATAGCGCCGTCAGCCTGAACAACGTTTGTTTGAACGAAGCGTTTTTGGAGCCGGACGAGATGCAGAAAAGTGAGAAGCTTCAGTGTAGTTTCGACGAGCATACGAACGTAACGAAAACAGTGCTAAGGACAGGAAGCGAGCCCCTTCTTCCGCAGTGACGTGTCTGAATAGCGCAATTAAATCATATCTTTTTTTCTTTAATTTATAAAGTGTACATATCTTATTGTACATATATGCACAGATATTATATGAATGCTTTTTTTTTTTTTGCAATATTTATATAAGGTATCTATGTAAGAGTAATAAATTTGGTTACCATTTATTAACAGGTTTCATTATCAAACAACTATTATACATTATGTAAATTAAAATATTGTACTTCCAAACATTTTGGTACGTGCAATAATTTAAATTCGATTTCCAATTGTAATTTTGTCAACGTTTTAAAGTTATGAATAAGTAAAAGATATTACATAAGTAGCATTACATAAACATTTTTATTTCTTATTTTTTTTAGAATGTCGATGGTTGAACAGAAAGCGTCTCACGCGAGGGTGGCAGTCGGTATACAGACAAAATTTATTTGACTTGAAACTTCGCCAGTTCGCCGACTAGAATGGAATGGCGCGCATTGGCTAACTTTTCCTCTTCCCCCGCACGGCTCCGCCACCGGTCGTCGTCTCTCGGCAAAGCAACGGTGGAGGACGTCGGTCCCAGTCGCGCGTCTCTTCGTGCCGGTAGGTGCTTGTACGATCTCGTCTCGTGCGCGTGCGTTTGCAAAGTAACCGAGCGTGAAAATGACCGCGACGTGAATCCCGCCACGGGGTTGTTCCAGTACGTACCTCTTCACCGCGCGATAGCGATTGTGTGCACGTTGCTGCCGGCCGATCCGTGAGATCCAGGGAGGATGCGGCACGCCGAAGCCCTGCTGGCCCTGCTCGCCTGCGTGCGTAAGTACCGCATCATCAAAGTAGCGTAGAACATCACAGAAGTTCCCTTACCCCGCCGGCGGGTCCCGTCTGCCCGCCGTCTATCGGGGTGAATCACGCGGAGGGAAGAAAAAAAAAAATAATAGGAGCTCCGATCGAAGTTTCCCTCGTGACGACGAGACGGGGTCTCGCCACTCCTTCCCCCATCGCTTCCTTCCGCGCGATATCCGGCCGATCTCGCGATCCCCGACCGGTCGCCGGGCTTCTCCCTCGTCTTCCTTTCTCGGCCGCCCAACGTTGTAATTACGGCTAATTGAGTTCGAATCGCGCGCCTCGGCCGACCGCAAAGAAAAAGGAGATAAGTCGCGGGCCGCGTTCCAAGGACGATCACGAAAATCTCTTCGCACCCTCGCGACGTTTCCCTCGTCGTCGTTACGGATTTCATCCGCTATCGATTCGACGATGCATCGGAGGGGGAGAGGGGGGGAACCTCGGCCGCGAATATCCGGCCGTCGATTCGAATGAAGTTACGCCAGCCGGATATCGCGATCAAGGTAGCCAAACGTCGTTCCGTGCGCGAAGAACCGCCGCCGGTGGGCTATCGGGCGAACAGATCGACGCGATAACGGTTAAGCACGATACCTTACGTCGCGAACATTGTTACACGCCCGTTGCGCGGTATTATTTCGCGATAAGATCCGTCGGCGTAACTCGCCGCCGTGGAATATCCTCGCCGGCTACGCTTTCTCAGCGCTCTGAAGTCAGCCGCGGACGGGACGAGCGGAAGAGATTCAGAACGCGCGCGGGACGGATCCCGCACACGGAAAACCGTTCCCGTTTCAATTCGAATTGTACGCTGCACCTTGCGCGAAGGGCACGGAATCATTTCGTGCGCGCGCCTCGCTCGCATGCCGATCCGCTCTTGTTAATTAACACTTTAGCCAACGAACGCAACAATTGCGTCACGAAATCGCGAAGTACGTCGGCGATGTTTGCTCGAGACTCGGTTGCGCGCTCGCGTGTCCGCGCGATAGCCGCAAATTTTGTTCGTTACATTAATTCGTGTACACCGTAAACATGTTTCTGTTGTCGTCACATCGGGTTAAGATAAGCATTAATATTTTAAAACGTTCTCAATATTTTGTAAAACTTTGAGCAGCCTATTAGCTCGTCTTGTATTTTCGACTTCTCGGTTATCACGCGCCTACCCTTCTAATGAAGTAAGAAAAGAGAACAGAAATGAAGATTACTATGATTATCCACCGTTCTTCTCTTTGCAACGCGAATCGACGGGACGCGGAGACGGAGAGAGAGATAGAGAGAAAAAGAAAGAAAGAACAAAAATTCTTTTATCTAAATCGGAGCTGGCCAATTTGCGCCCTCCTCGCGGATCTTCCACCGACTCGCGCGGGGACTCGGCGGCGGGACAGGGTCCAAGTGGCAAGGAAAGGATGCTGCCGCCTTTCCACCATGACGGTGGCTCTCCTCTCAAAGAGGAGGAACCGGTTCGATAGCCGCGCACACCTACACGGAAAGCGACGAGTGTACGCAGACTCGGCTCACGTTTGCCGGGGTAAAGGGGAACAGGATGACGGACGGAAGAGAACGAGAGAGAGAAAGAGAGAGAGAGAGAGAAGAGTAGTTGCCGTGCAGTATTACGTAGGTATATACATTTGTACTCAATATCGGCCACCGTCGAAGCGAAGGGGGTGGCAAAGGGGGATGTGCGCGCGGTGTGCGAGATAACCCTCGAGTGCGCTAGAGCCGTGCCCCGTGGTTGCCACCCTTCAGTTGGATACTTCTCCCCTTCACCTTTCCCTCCGCTCTTTCACTTCGGTCCGTCCAGGCCGCTCCGCGCCACTCGCCGGCACCACTTGGCCATTCATCTTGGTCCGGTGCTCCTAATTACACGTCTCGAGTTACGGACGAGAGCCGGGACCGCGGACGTCCCGCGTCTCTGAAAAGAAGATGGGCCGAAGGGGGGGCGGGCGGGTGAAGGGGCACATCGGAACACCGGGGTCTCTTCCCCGCGTTGCCCCGCGATCATCGTCCTTTTCTCGTCCCCGTCGGGTGAGGTCCCCGGCTCTCTTTCGCTCTGCTTTCGTCTCGTTTCTCGCCGGCTTTGCCCTGGCCTTCTCCTTTTCCCCCGTACCGCGAACGACGGCTTTTTTATACCGACTCGCCACTAAGGGGCCTTTGTACGCGGCCGGCGGGCGCGTTTATTTTATACGCCGAATGTTATTCAACGCGCCGCGCGATTACTCGCGATGCGCTTCACCTCTTCTTCCCTTTACGCGAGTTATTAGCTCTCTCTCTCTCTCTTTTTTTTCTCTTCTCGTCGCAACGTCGTGGCGTACGCGTGTCTCGCTGCAGGGAGCGGTAAAGATGGAAAAAGAGAATCATATTAGCCCTTTGATCCCTTGGGCTGCTGAAACGACTCCGGGAAGAAACAAAGAGAGAAAGAGAGGCTAATAAAGACGCGGGTGGTGTGTAACGCGTATAAAGAACGAAAGCCGACGTTCTTTTTTTGGAGTCGCCGGCCCGCGACACGCGCACGTACTCGGACGTGTTACGACCGTTCTTGAAACTGCAGTTGCGACGCGGATGCGCATCGGGTGGTGTATACGTGAGATTTCAATCGGATTATTTCCGCGCGGGGAAACGGGCGAAATTTGTCGCGGGGGCATAAAATTTAATCGCGATCAGGAAATTTTTATATTAAGCGAATCGATAATACACGCGGCGGATAAAATTTTAATCAAACGAGCTTAATATTTTTTTCCGTGATTTTTTTAAAAGTATTTCGCAATTTAAGAAAACCTAGAATCGCCTCGTGAAGTAAACCTCTGCCGTCCGTTCTTTTAAACGGCGGAGAGATAGACGTCGCACGGACGCAGATAACGAATTGCTAACGAGCGTCTGACAGCGCGGACTTGAGATATCTCGAATCGATGCTATCTAAGGGTAGCACGCCCATCGGGCGGACGCGCGGGTTTTCTTGGTAACAGAGCTCCTTCATCCGGCCCTCGTCGAGCAACGTGGAATTGTAAGATAAACTTTCTATCGTCGGAGATACTGGAATTCCGGCTCGTCTTTCGGCAGGAAGTACGCCTTTCGCTCTATTTTACTCTCTCTCTCTCTTTCTCCCCTGGCATCTTTTTCTCGCCCGTCCTGTTTTCCTGCCCGCGTCGATTGCGGGATCACGGCGGCTTCAAAGCGCGTAAAATGCCCCGCCGCGAGCGCAAGCGTTTGATGACCCCGCGACAGTGCTCGGGATAATGCACGCCGAAGGGCGAGCGAAGGGATCGACGAGGCAGCCGATAGACGACAGCGGATTCTTTGAAACTCGTTCGCTCACGTTGTCATTATGCGCGCTCTGCAAATGGCACATTCCGCGCTCGCGTCGGATTTCCCGTCCTCCCTCTCTCCCATCGGACGAATTCTCCCTTTGACCGGTACCTGTGAATGGAAATCGCGAACAAGATCTCTGGGTTCCCCTTTCTCGTCTCCCCTCCCCCGCCCGTCGAACTGTATACGGCAGTTGCGGCACTTCGCGGTGCGGTAACTTTATTCCGGATTCCGCTCGCAGATTCGTTTGACCGGCAGAGATGGAGAGAGTTGAACGAGAGAATAGAAAGCCTCGCGAAACGAACTTTTAATATTCAACCGAATATGAAGACGAAACAAGGCTGAGAATTCGCGATGGGATTTAAATTCCCCGGAAAACGATTAATTAATCTCACGTACAATAAACGACGAAGGGAAAAAATAAGGAATCGTTAACCTTTGACACGCGGCTGTTGGTCAAATCTTATCTTGGATTTGCGAGTTAGAAATGTGCTCCGCGCGCTTGGTCCGCAGCGAAGAGCGACGTGTCTGAAATTCAAACGGCAGATTCTTAAAAATAAAAATAGGAAACAGCGCGTGGTCGCAATTGTCCTCATCATTTCAGGGCACGTTGTCCGTCGCGTATTTTATCTCGCTCGCGTTTTTCCCTCGGGCGAAAGCGAGCGGTTGCACTTTACCCTGGCTAAAAGGGCGTCAGTGTTCGCCGAGCACTTCGCGTTTCCTTGCCTTCGCTTTTTTTTATCTTTCTCTATTTCTTCGTTTTCGTCTTTTTTTTTTCTTTTTTTTTTGTTCTTTCTTTCGTAATAAACGCGTCTTGTGTATACGCATCCTGACTCGGCGCAGCCTCTCGGGACCGGCGGCTCTCAGGACAACTATCGGAGCCGCAAAAGCGTCCTGAGAGCGTGAACTTTTCATGGTACTTCGAAATGTCTAGAAGATAATACGGTCGGAGACAATTATTTGCACGCACCAGCGTATAAAAATCATAATGCGCGCGAGACATTCGTGGCACCTTCCTATTTCCCGCGAGGAGCGTTGTAGCGACTCGTGTTATATGCAGATTTTGCGAGGGGTTTTTAAAGGATCGGTTGAGATATGCGGGTGACAGAAAAATTATTAATTTTTTGTTTATTTCTTTTTTTTTTTCCTTTTGTTTTTTTTTTTATTTTGTTTTCTTGCACGGGCGAGTTTGGTCGTAAATGATGGCCCGCGCATGATTCATGTCCGCGTGGTTTACCGGCCGCGAGCCGCGTGATAAAGTGCGCATTCTACGTGCACGCAATGAATTATGCATTCGCGTGCGTTACATATATCCGCGCTGGGAGTCGTTCTAATTGATACAGGAAGTTTCCGCTGCCGGGGGGCGAAAGAGAAGCGGCGCGAGTGCCTTTTGGGAAATTAGAAGAGCCCGATACGCAAATATTATCATTTTGTCGTTTATCAAAATTATATATATTCACATGAAGAATCAGGATGCAATTGCACTTGAAATCGGTACTCGATGAAGACGCTTATTCATTAAATAAACTCGATTAAACATAAAAATATTTAACTTGCGTAGCAGATATTAATTAAAAAGAAAAAAAAAAGAAATAAAAAGGGAAAAAGAAAAGAAAAGAAAATCGATGTTGAAGATTCTAATCGCAGGATGGATGCACGCTTAACTCGAGTTGTCATTTTATCTGATTTAAACTCGCCACGGATAATTTTATGGAAATGTGAAAACTTTTTAACGGGTTCAAAGGCAATCCTCCCGATTTAAAGACCAGCCGTTACCCAAGTCGCATACACACATCGGGGAAGAAAGATCCTTGCGGCGTAACGAGCCAAGTTCCGCCGTCTATCGGCACGAACTTTCTCCCTTCCAGACCTATGACGTCTGGAAGAGGGACCGTGCTTCATATACCTCGAATAATAATCAAGAAGTGCTCCGACGAGAGGGACTCGTGCTCGCGAAACTACCCCAGACGGCTATGAGAAAACAACCCCTTGCGTCCGCGCCGAGATGAGTTACTTTCCCATCGCTTTCGATTCACCGGGAAGTCGCGCGAGGGAAAGACATTTTATCATTATTTCATGATGTTCTTAGAGTTATTAAGGAATTAAAATCATGACTATATCTCGACACTATCAACATTAATGCCTCTCGATTTTATTAATTCGCGGTTTATAAAATAAATTTTTAAAGGATCGACGTTGTTAATCTATACAAAATTTGTATCCTACACTTAATTCAATTTGTAAGATATTGATAAGAATAAAATTCAATTAGTTTTTATTTAATTCTTAATTATTGGCATTTAAAAAAATATTTTTTTAAATTATAATTGTCATTACGATGAATTTTTTGCCAGCTAATATCGCCGAAACAAACTCTAAGCGTATCACAAGGCTATAAATCTCCTTCACCTTTTTTTAATCCGTTACTTTATATCAACCGCTCCACCCGTTGATGATTTTACGTGTCATCGTGTAGACGTCGAACGTGCACAGACACACTCGGCACCGGGCAAACGTAGTCGAAAATCGGGACCGCTTGTGTAAACGTTATAAAGCGGCGCGGCTGCAGCTGTCGTCGGCGCGCAGGGCAGGGAGTAAGAGAAAGGAGGAAGCCAATCTCGAGAGTAGGTCGTAAAAGCGGTCGTATTTACCCCTCAGGGAGAATTTCACGACCGGCAACCGAGATGTAAACGCGCATTCTTTTTTTAGGACGCGACGCGGCCATTTTTTTTTTTCTCCCTTTTGCTGATAAAGATTGACATCGAACTGCGTTCGAAGATAACGCCTAATGATCGCGCTGAAAGGGCCGGGCGGTACTATCGTAAAAGTCTGCCGCATTAGTTGGAACATCCCTTGATTTCTCGTTGTAATCAGAGGATCCGGCCGACGAATGATAAGCCGGCGATAATGCTCAAGGATCACATTTTCTTTCTTCATTCTTTTTTACGACTGTGAAAAAAAAAACAAAAATAAATAAAAAAAAGAAAAGAAAAATGGCATCGCGCCCGCCGACAAAACGCGGCTCGAAACCCTAACGGTCTTCTTTTATATTAACGCGCGTATTGTGACCAGGAGCTTGGCGCGGAAATGCAGATTTTCATTTCAGTGTTCCGCGAGCCATGTTTTTTAATTGTAAATGTACGTTCGGGCGAAAATCCGCGGATGGGTCGGGATTATTAAGAACTTCCCCTCGTAAAATTTGTGTGGTGCACGAACGCGTTTTGTCTCTCGACATTTATGAAACTTGAAGTTATAGAATAGACACCGCGGCACCGTGAAATCAAAGGAAATACCTGGATCTACAATTATAGATGGAGAGAGAGACGGTCCGCGCGAAGATAAATAAAAGAGCTAGGGGTTAGTCCCGCTCTCTCTGATAGATTTATGGTCATGCATTATGGTTCCCGGCACATGACGGTTAAACTATATAGCGTCCGGGATCACCACGGGACATTTGTTACTAGCCGGAATAAATTACTCGGCGAACGTTAAAGCGAATATATACTTGCTGTTAAATTAAAATCAGTGAGAAGTAAGCCGAACGATTTGAAAGCGCCGGCGACGTTTCGCGTATATCCTTTCAAAAAAGAAAAAAGAAAAAAAAAAGCAGAAGAAGAAGAAGAAGAGAAAAACACGATGGTGTCGATTGGAAGTTCGGAGGTGCAGATTTCGCGTAATTTCTGATGATGAAAATTGACGCGCTGGATGCATCGGCGGTATAAAAATACCACGTGGTATTTTGCGATCGCGACCGCGACGGATTAATTATTCCCAGACTTCCACGGGCGTATTAATGTTGCGTAAACGAGAGATCGATGATGAGATGGTGTGCCGAGAGACGGCAAAACGGCACGAGTTGCAGTCAGCGTATGCGCGCGTTGCACAGTGCAGCGTACAATACAACGTGTTGCCGGCGGCCGTGGCGCAGAGAAACACACCGATCGATTTTCACCCTGGTACAGAGGATTTAATCCACACCGATGCGGCCATTGTGCATATACAAAACCCGCGCAACGCTCGCTGGACACGGACCGGGCGAATCACGAACCTACGTGTCATAGTGTACATTTATACTGGCCATCTAGTCACTCTTTTTTTCTTTTTTCCCTTTTTTTTCTTTTTTTTTTTTTCCTCGTCTTCCTTTTTCGGCACTCGACGAACAGAAATACCGCTTAAACGCGACTCTCGTTGCGGGCATTTTTACTCTTGCACTCGACGATTGTTTGGATTCAACCGTCCCTTTGTACTTTGTTCCTATGGTCGTTCAACGAAATTGAAACACGCTTTCCGATCGCATGAGTGATACGCGACTCAATTATCGTATTTCCAGCCGTTCGAACTTATTCTATCGAAAGATCACGTCGCGGGAAGTTGAATATTTATATCGTTAATTTTTTTCCTTTTTTTTTTTTTTTCAACAAAAACTCAAACTAACTTTCAGTCCTTTTTCTTTTAACTTATTAATAAGATAATATTTTTTGTTCTTTTACAGTGACACCTGCACACGGCCAGGATCTTTATTTCTCGGTGAGCCCCGAGAAACACTCGGTAGTCGAGGGACTTCCAGCGCGCTTGAGGTGCGAGGCTCATTCAAGCTCGCATGTCAAGTACTCGTGGAAAATAGACGGGCAGCCGCTTGCGCCGAGTCCGCGAAGGCATCAGGTCGAGGGCGATCTTTACATCACGCGGGTCAACCGAATCTTGGACAGTGGTAACTTCGTTTGCGTGGCCACCCATGAAGAATCCGGCTATTCGATCGAGAGCTCGCCCGCCAAGATCGACGTTCAATGTAAGTAGAATACCAGCGTGTACACTCGCTACTTATAATTATGCATTTACACTGGCTTTTGCATTTTCTTTTTTTTTTTTTTTTCTTTCTTTTCATCCGCGTTTAAAAAACTCCGCTATTAAAACCGTCCCTCAACCTCCCCGTATATTACGGCGTACGTAACGCCGGTAAATTTGCAATTTGTTCGAGTGCACTTTGCAATCCACGCGAAAACGTACGAGCTGAACATTTCTCCCGAGAATATCAGAAGCGAAAATCAACGATTCGTATTCGCATAGCAGCCCTCATAAAGTATGCACTCACTACTCAATGATGCGACTGCACCGGCTCGATAAACCGATATAATCCGCCGTTGAATCGGTATCGTTGCTTAGTCAACAAAGGGTCCCGAGGCGGTGGTGGACCTCGTCATCATCGCTTGGGGGGATCGGGAGGGAAATCGAGAGAGAGAGAGAGAAAGACAGCGAGAGGGTGGAAGAGGGGCTCGAAGCAACGTCGTCGTCACGGTACTTTTTAATCGTCCCGTCTCCGCAAAAGCATAGATCAAACGCCTCGTGTGCAGAAATTACACGGGCCGAGGCCCCGTGTGGAACACATGATCGACGGAGGGAAAGAGTTCGGTGCTCGCGAGGGAGGAAAGCGATAGGGGATTTTCGCGGGGCCACGAGCCCACGGTGGTGGTGGAGCAGGAGGTAGAAATCGATTCGTGACGGGTTCGGGAGTTACGGTCACTCTCCCCCGCTCGTTTCTCCAATTATTCGCTCGCGCGACATTAATTAAGCAAGATAATTTGCTCTGGAGCCCGCGCGCTGCCTACGTTATGGCGTCCGCGGCGCAACCGGGCAGAACTACAGTTTCCCTCCCCGTTCACGTTTTAATGATTCACGTACGTACGCCCCGCGGTTTCTAACCGAAAGCTCTCTAGCTGAAAATATAACTCGAATGGGTTAAAAGCGAGGATCGGGAGAAAGAAGGGAGGGACACGGTGGGTGAATGAAGAACGTTCGCGTGTACGTACGTCTAGCCGGCCGTCTCTGGGAGCAGCGTTTTTACGCGCGTCGGAAACGCGAGGTGACGGGGCCGCGGATGCTTTAAAAAGATGGGGAGAAAATAGGATAAAAAGGACGATCGTCGTCGCGCGCGAAAATGAATGAGTAATGAAGAACTTTGCTGGAAAGTACATATTATTAGATCGCGTAGCGCTAAAGGGAATGGCGAAAGAGGGCGACGCGTGAAGGGACGACGGGGAGAAAAATAAAAAAAAAGAAAAGAAAAACAAAACGAGAAAGGGAAACGGGGTGTTGCGGGTGTGCGTCGTCGTTAGCACACCGGTGGCGACTCGTTATCATGTATCGCTTTGTAATTATTATTACACGCAGCTGCCAAGCTATACGGCGGCGACGTTAGAGTGCACCGAGCGAATGCGAGTGCATTTAGCGCGCGCTTAATATCAACGCGTCAATTTCATTTAGCAATTGCAGTAAACGTGACTGCGATAATGACGACGTCACGTTTTTTCCCCGTGTGCTCTTTGTCTCGCGTTGCTTTGAAAAATTCTAAATAGAAAATTTTTTTCTTCTCTCCTTTTTTTTTTTTTTATTTTATTTCTTTTTTTTTTATTTTATGAACGATACATGCTCGGACGTAACGAATATTTTTACTGATATCGAAGCAACGGAAAATATATCGTGATTTGTTAGTGACGCATTATTATTTTCTACCGTTTTAATATCAATTTAAAGCGAAAGAGAATACGTCATATTGGTTGGGCTTTGTACAGGTGAATCGTTTTCATCGCTTGAGATTTTAATCCATATTTGATTATTTTAATCTCGTCGAGAAGTACAACGCTTCGAAAATGGAATAATTTGCGCGGAATCAACGTATAAAAGAATTTATAAAAAACAATAAAAAAAGAATTGATATTTGTTTGCTAGTGGGAGGGATAACGGTATAATAATAAATCAACGTATTCATCGGAATCATACGAAAGTTCTTAATTCTCTTACGTGGGCGGTGTGCCGAATTTAGCTCAACGGTGACACTGACGGCGCATATCCAATTCCTAATTAGCGTCTATTAACGTGATATTTCTTCCAGCGATTACGAATTACTTTAAGGTAATCGACCGCGAAATGTGAATAGTCTCGTACGGATAACGATTTTGGCGCAACATAAAGTGTAAAACTCATTTTATTATTCAACCAGAAATAAATCAATCAATTGATTAATTAATTAATTAATTTATCAGTTGTGCTTTACGTTCGATTGTAAAAAAAGATGCAGCGTGCCGTATCGTACGTCGACATGTGGGGTGATATGGCACGGTGGCATTGAACGGATTAAGAAGTAAAATAGTGCCGCGTAGCGCATGTGTATTTATACCGTAACATGCACACGTGCAGTTGACCACGCGCAGGCATGTACTCTGCCAAAGCGTTCGTTACGAAACGACCATTTTAGTCAATCCCTTAAACCACGGTTTAATGCCTAAATCTCTTCGGCAAAGTAGGGTGAGGGCGCGGCGTACATGCGCGAGTGACACTTCTCTCACGTCTCGTATTTTCGTTTCATTAAATTTAATGACCGACCGTATTTTGGTTAAATCCGGCGACGCCGGTCCTTTTCGGGACAATAATTTGCGTTCCGAGGGTTACCAGACGATGAAACTACAATTTTAAGCAATTTAGCGTCCAGATCCGGGACGGCTCGTTGTTATTTTCCTCGACGCGCTTGCCTCCGCCGTGGGACGCGACGAAATTAATTAGACATTCCCGTGCCCGTGTGATCGATCGATAAACGCATCGACGGACTAATGAATATAAAAAAGAAAAAAATAAATTCTTTTTCTTTCTGTCTCAATACAAAAAAAAAACCGTGTTAGATCGAATCGAATTTACTGTCGCCGCCTTTCCGCGACGCTGATTCGTTCTCGCGGTTAGTTTGTTTCGTATCGCGAGAATTAACGTCGGGTTAATTATTATTAATTTCGTATGCGAAGTGACAGAGTTATAGGTACGTGCAAAAAAATGAAAAATGTTTCTAAATATTAAATAATGAAAGAAAAAAAGATTAACTTACGAAATTGATTTGCGTCAAATTAATTTTCTTTATCAAATATAATTTTCCGGCACGTTTGAAGCTCCGCCACCTGCGCCGCTCAACCGCCGGGCGAATTATTAAGTGACGACGTCGCGAGGCACGTATCGTAATGTCTAGCTATATCTAAAAAGGCCGGGTGGGTATCGAACGGATTGATAGTGCGTGGTTACGGAATAATAATTGCTTTAATCAATTAGCGTTCGCGGCAGAGGTCGAACCGCGCGGGGGTTCGACGTACACGTCGAACGAATTTATCTCGGCCAATTTATTTGCAAGTATAATAACCTTTAATTAGGTCCGGAATACACCGGTTAACGGTTCTCATTAATATTCAACTGTGCGTTAACAACAACGCTGATGAAGTTGAGTACGGCGCATTCGCTGATTTCCCGTCGATTGAAATTTCAACAATTGCCGATACGGGATGCTAAATAATTGTTAATCACATCTCGCACTCGAGGCTTTATCTAATACGGTATGCAATTAATTGCGCGGATTATATACGTAATGACGTATTCTATTTCCGAGAGGATCGAAGCCGAGACTCTCCGTGCAAAACAATGAGGAATAGGTCATGGAAGAATATGTGTTACCGTGTTTCTGGCGTAATTGAATTTCTTTTGTCTCACGCTCCAGTATAGAAGCAGCGTTAATTAGTATTTAAAGAAATATAAACATAAATTCATTATTTTATGCATTATTATCTTTTTTTTTTTTTTTTTTTTTTTAAGACATAATTTGCAAATCAAATATTAGGCTATTTAAATATTTTAAATTTTCTCCCCGAAAGATCGTGGCTTCTGACGAGTGATCTTTCGTATGCATGGTACGCCCAGTGATCATTCCGCACTCTGCGCCGCGTCAACCGTTCCCCTCTTTAATTTTCAACCCCTCGGCACCAGCAAATGGGGTGACGCGCGAGACAAGCGGCAAGAAGAGTAATAACGCATAGCGAGGAAGATCTTTTGTTGTAGTGAAAGAAAAAAAAGAGAAAAAAAAAAAAAAGTAACATCTCGCTGCAACGACTGAAAGATGCTGCGCGTTACGACAATCGATGAGAAGTTGTTCTCGCAAGAGTAGAAAGGGTTACAAAGGAAAGGCGAGAAAGATTCAATCGCGCGTCGTCGATGTTCCGCGAGATTGTATCTGATTTACATTATTTATACGCCGCGAACGGAAACTCGACTCCCACCGCGTCTTGCGAGGAGCTTGCTACATTCACGGATTATTGTCGGCGAACATCTGGACTCGCGCCAGCTGTGGCTCATTTTTTTTCTTTCTTCTTTCCTCTTTGAAACGCAAACAAAATTTATCGTTAGGAAATTAATTTTTATACGGCGGGAATAAAACCGGGTGACGTCACGCGATTATTAATCGCGCCGGTGGACCTTCGGTCATTACGCGCTCGGATATTAATTGCGGTTTTAATATATTTTCTTATGAAAGACTATTCATTTCTCTTAATATTGGTGATGTAATATTAATGTAGATGTCCCTTTATCGTCTCTTGTTGCAAAGTAGAGCCACCGCCGCGCATAAAGTGATAAAGCGCTCGGCCATTCATCATTCCGCGGGCGGCTAATTGGCCGCCATCAGCCCGCGGTGGTGCGGACGTTAATACGACGAAGAAAACTCTTGAAGAGGCGCATTACGTGGCTATTAACGCAATGCGAAGTGCCGGGGTGCGCGACGATAAGATCCGAAGTGCGTGCAGCCATGCAGAAAAATCTCGTCTTCGCCTTCCTCCGATGCGAGTAAATACCAAGGGCTCGGGATTAACAGTTGCGTGCTAAGAATACGATCGCGGCAGGAAGCTACCGTATTCGATTTACCCACTGATTTTTCCACGTTCGCCATTCGTTTCGATCGTCGACCTAAAGCAACTAACGTTTAAGCCTGACGGATTATGCATTATTATTTTATTTTTTCTTTTCTTTTATATCGCCTTCTACGTCACGTTGCGTTTCGCAAAGTTTGATAAGAAATTTTTGCTTTTCTTATTCTGATAATTTACGAGGATGGAATTCAGTGCTTTTGGTAGAAAATAAAGACCTGTCTGTGTATAGTTGTTTTTTTTTTTTTTTTTAATTTTGTGTTAAAAGAAACATTTTTTAGATATTTATATTGGACTTGATAAGCATCGTTAGTTGTTTGCTAGTTAGTAGTGAGAGATTACTATGTATAATTTCAAGACCACGGTTATTCAACCTACCGATTGCACAATATTTTATGCTCCCTATGAACGCGAACTTAAGTGACAGCTTTTTTTTTTCTACGTACAACGACTGCGTCGAAGGATACCTGCATTATTGCGTTTGCGCGCAGTCTTCCCGCATAATGCGCGGGGCCAAACGACAATTAGGTCTCGCGTATTGTGCCTTGCACAATGGCTATTTTTCATCGCTCGTACTTAGTTGAGCGGAGTGCGTGCACCCTCTTTTGCGTCTGCAACGACGCGGGAAGTACTTTGCGAATACGTCGTGAAATTTGTCATGCAGGAAATTTCAGCACGCGAGCCTACTGAAATTGTAACGCTAGAAAATTTAAAGAGCCTCACTTTTCTATCTACATCTCTCATTCATTATAATAATAGAACTATTTACCGTTCAGCTTTTCGAATTACTTTTTATCCATTGTTTTTAATTCTGCATGTGTGCGTGGTTTTTTTTTTTTAATTTTTTTTTCTTTTTAAATGCATTTGAAACAATTTCTTTTGGACTCGAGTGCACGCGTCTGTTTCATGAAAATGAAGACACCCGACTAGCTATAATATCTCCTTTAAAGGAAGAAATCCGCACGTTCTCGAGTCAAGACCCGGCCGTGTTCTCTTCTCTCCTTTTCATCACGTTCACCGGTTCTCCGATCCCTCTTGCTTGTGCGGCCGGAGAAGTCAATTCAGGGAGGGTTTGCTTGCATTTTCATTGTCTCGCTTCAGTGTGCGGGCTGCTCGTCACCGTCGCTCGTCGCCGTTGCCTCGCGGTCGCCGTTGACATTGACGTAGACGATATATCCCGAGCGCACGAAAGAGCTAAATGAAAAAGAGAAAACGCGAACCGGAGTACGGTGGAATAAAAATAAATCGTCTGCTCGGGCAGAAGTACGTCCGCGTGATTTCTTCAAAGTCCCACCGCGTGTATGACGATCACCAATCCGTTACGCCTGGTCTTCTTTACCATTTTCGCTGCCTCGTCCGTTCGTTTTGCCTATCTCGCGTGCTCTCTCTCTCTCTCTCTCTCTCTCTCTCTCTCTCTCTCTCTCTCTCTCTCTCTCTTTCCTTTTATCCCGGGCATTGTATAGACCTGAATTGTACATGCGTAGCTGAATTGCACCGTGTGCAACACTTGACGCCCGTATACGGGGCGGCTACCGCGCGCCGCGGCGACCTCAAAAAGAGGCACTAGAAAACGCGTTAACGCCGTAAATCATGCCCTTCCGTGACGTCTATTTCTTTTTTTTTTTTCTTTTTCTTTCTTTCTTCTCGCCTTTCTCTTCGACGCGAAAGGCGTAACAGAACGTAATCGCTAACAGGTGCGTCAGGTCTGATTAGTCGCAGCGTAAATGGAAGCGCGAGAATTGCATCGGACGAAGCGTTCCTCCGCTCGCGGAGTATACAAACCGTTGCTCCTGCCCTCGCTTACCTACGTGTCCGAAGCTCGTGGATCGAAAACAAATTACACCGCGATGCATAAATCAAAATTCTTAATAGATCGGTTTTCCGCCGCGAACTGCGAGCCCGCGATCTCCTTCTTTGATCACCCTTATTTTACTATTTCACCTGGCAAATTTTATAATACGGAGAGGATAAAGTATCCCCGGTGAGAAAAATCGTGTGAAAAATATCGCGGGCTTTTCTTGCCGCTGAAGACCGCGCCGGCAGTCACCTCGCAGCTTCCACCCGCTCTCGCGTTTTTGTTCGTCGGGATTAGTTCCACCCCGAAGCGATGAGATTGCACGAATCCATCAGGAGAATTGCTGGCGCGATGCACTTGGGCCATCTTGACAATTTGCAGTCCTCTATATTTAAAAAAGGAAAAAAAAAAAGAGAAAAAAAAAGAAACAATTTCACTTCATTATTGCAAATTGAGTTTGCATGGCTTTCCGCGGCGCATTTAAGCCTCTTACTTCTTTAGTACTTACATACTTTCTATGTTTGCTGACGAGTTGAGCGGAATCTGTCAGTATTGTGTTTCACAAAATAAAGGCGCGCAATCTCCTCCATTAAACGCGGCATTCTTGCGGAAAAAGGGCCTCGAGGAATTCTGAATGCATCAACGATAATTACTGCAACTAGCGGTGAAATGTTAACTCGATAAATTTTACGATCTACGGCTTTTGATAGGGATTTGCGATTAGTTTAACGAACGGCGCGGCTGAAAAATTATTTCAGGCTTTCCTGCGTATGAAAATTTTTCAACGAATTTCTCGCCGAAATATCCGCAGAAATTACTTGACAAGTTAACAATCTACCAAAAAAATTACATTGTCAGTCATACGTCGGGATTATTAAAAATATAACAAAGGAATTTTCAATTGCCTTATCAATTTCAAAATTCTTCCATGCATATTAACAATAGCGATATTTAATTTGTTAATTAAAGCGGAATTTTACGAACTTTTCGGGAAACATGTTACGTTACCGTAATTCTAAAATATAAAATTGCTAAATAAAAAATTATTTATAACTAAAAAGTAAAAGTATACGATTTTGAAGAGCCACGTCATTATAAATAAACACGAACCTTTCGCGGCGATCTAGCACGTACCTTTTAATATGTAATTTACCATCATCAAGATAAATAAGGGACTGCGGGAGTGTGGATTGCGGGCATATTAAATGGCATACAAATGCAAGTATAATAGCGAGGCGAAAAGATGTACGGTATGTGCATGAAAACCACAAAAACGAAAGAAAAAAAAAACAACGAAAGAGAGTAAGAAGAAAGACGGAGAGAAAGAAGAAGAATAAAAAAAAGGCGGCCGGGGTTTCTCGGCGTAAGGATCCCCCGACCGTTGAATGCGGAAGGCTTGACTCGTCATTAATTTTACTCGTCGCTAATTAACTTCGCGCGCTTTTGCTAATTAGTTGCGCGACCACGCGGAAAAAACGTCCGCTCTCCGCACAAAGTGCGCGTGAAGCTGCGCCTTCGCGAGGCTCGCGTGTAACAACGGGGCTCGCTCGCTTGTGTATCTAACGTGCTGTCTTCGATTAAAAAAATATTGGCGGTCGTCGCTGTGCACCGAAGCAATTTCAATCGTGCATCAGAAGCGTTGTGCGCAACGTGACCGGAAAAAAAAAAAGAAATTAAAAAAAAAATACGCTGCTCTTTAAAACTGCTAGGCCGGCTCGTTCTATATTTTGCCGCCCGCGGCGGCGGTTTTCGATGTAAACGATACAGGAGCACGGTTCCCAGTCAAACCAGGGCACAATTTTCTCTCTCTTTTTTCTCCCTCTATCCTTCTCCTTTTTTTTTTTTTTAGACGCTCAGTAAACTGGAAAAGCTGCGATAAAAAATGCGGCGAGAGGCAACGTCAAGCGTGGAATTGGTTATTTCGCGCAAGTCCGGAAATGTATTTTTTATATTACGGCGTTCTGCCGCGAGAGCATAACGAGCTGCCCTTCGGTGAATTCGTGCCACCACGTCGTTTCGTGGGCGATGTTTTAATTCTTTCTCTCCCGCGAAAAACTGCGGGTGTAAGGGGAAAAAAATCGCGTGCTCCACGAAGCTGCGAGGAGGAAAGAAAAATGTGCGCGTCAAATTGCGATAGATTTAGGTTGCGTTTATAGATCTGGGGGTATGGTCACATTTTGCATATGTTAATGCGCAAGGAACTGAAAGTACGCGATGTCGACGATTCCGTCTTGATCTTACATTAACCGACGTGCGAATCTGCGATACATCCGCGCACCTAAAACCCACGGCGAGCTGAATAATAAGAGTTTGAACGGACGCGATATCCGCGAACCTCATTATTTTCTTCCGCACGTTCGCCGGCGTCGAACGCTGATGGATGCGCAATCGTCCGGGCTATCGTCGATCTCGGGTTGCACATGCACGGATGATCTGTCATCTGGCTCCTTCGGTCGACGGCTTACAAACGAGAAGCGATACGTTTACGATCGCCGTTTTCAGTTCGACGAATGCGGGCGCTGTTAATCGATATCCGCGAGCGCGCTTAAATTACGTAAATATATTTATTTCGGAGTGAAAAATAATTGTTCGAGCGTAAACGGGCACAGATTTTCCAGCGTGAAGCCGCGGATTCCCGAAAGAGGCAGCTTTTGAAATTCGTATGTTATCTACGTGCGCGTCCGTATTCCGTACATCTTCATGTTTTTATCTCACGCTTATGCAGACCGCAGCAAGTCGTGTCAAAGGGAACAATGATTTATCTTCCGAGCTGCACTGTCTCCTCTCATCCGTGGGCGCAGACACGTATCTGCTGTATTCGCAGATAGGCGACACTATTTTCAGCAATTTTATCTGCTCCCGGGAGCCTGCCTCTCGGACGTGAGAGGAGACGAGCGCGGCGATACCGGCTCGAACGCTACTTGGAACGGGCCTTCCTCCTCCCCGGCTTTATTTCTTTTATCCTATTTTTCTCAGTTTTTCGCTCGTACATCCCGCGAGAGAATTCTCTGCGTAATTACAATGCAACCCGATGTTCCTCGGGATTTCGTTTAACGATTCCGCGAGTATTTTCCGACCCACGTCGAAGCGGTTCCAATAAAAAAAAGAATTTAAAAAAAAAAGATAAAAAAATAAATAAAAAACACGCATTGACAATTTCGAGAATTACTCTCTCGCGGGCATCAAGTTATTTATCGACAAGTCTAAATTAGCATCGATAACTGGTGGATAAGCGGAGCTCCACTGCAATTAATTTAATTCGCTGTAATGATACATTTTTATACTTTTGTACGTATCTTTTGCGCGAGCGTGCTCACCTAGTCTCCGCATGCCTACTTTGCGAATCGCTTCTGCGATCTCTTCATCCGGCGTTCCCTCATCCTGTTCTAAATTGCCCGTTTCTGAGTTACAGTGATTTCCACGCACTAAGCAAATCTTTTCTGCAGATTTCAAACGATGTTAAAGCACTCATCTCGACGTGTCGGCTTCGTTAAAGCTTCGAAGATATTTTTTTTCGCAGACGTAAACCGTATATTCAGTTTGTCGTAAAAAAAAAATTCTGAATTATAAGTAGTTAGATCTACCGCTTACAATTTTAAAAATCGTGAGAAATTTTTTTTTTTTGTAAATTCACGAAATAATCGCTGCAAATTTGTTCAAGCGCGCAGTGTAACGGGAAGGGGAGGGGTACTTTGCAACTGTTAACATATGGACTGTTCACCTTGCGGGTGTATTCTCTAATAAAATCCGAGTATTATCCACGCGGAAAGGCAACCCTTGACTTCCAAATACAGACAGATTCGCCCTACTTTGGCCGAGGGGTAGACTTGGAAATAATTATCTCTGTTCTCCAACTCGTGGAGAGTACACATCCACTTTGGTTTCTGTACTCCACGACGCGAAGGGTAGAGGGGGGGTTTTTTTTTTTATTTTAAGGATTTGCACTCGAGACGCGTTCGCAGGGTGCTCGTGCCTCATCCCCTGGTTGTTTCCATTTACCTAACGCAAATTAGATGATTCGAAATACGTGCTCTCTGCGTCGCGTTTTCCGCAGGGCCGTCTCGAATCGCGAAGTAAATCATAGTAAGGAAATATCGCGTGACGTCGCTCGTTATTTTCCTCGTAATCTGCCATTTCGCCGCTACTACGAATGATACCGTATCGCGTCGCTTTCCGGAGAGAAAGAGAGAGAGAGAGAGAGCCCAGCTACGCGGAATACGCGAGCGTACCGTGCGCGGACAGGGTCCCCTCGGTCGATTCATTCAACAGCCGGCGCGCAAGTCAAAGATTGGAATACATATTTTCGCACTCGCAAACATTTCAAGCGCTTGCAAATTCGTTTGCGCATATACGGCATTATTCAGAACGACCACGGAAAAGCGGAACCCGACCGTGAGACGAATCTCGCAATGAAACACGATCCGCGCGAAGTACGATACTCTCGATCGCGTTCTTTCGCGCGCCTCACTCCACATTGCCGTTCACATCTGAAATCCGAGACGCGATAATTGCTGCACGTGGACCGTGGAGCACCCAAGGAAAAGGGGGAAAAAAAAAAGTGTATATATTATATATTCTTGTCCGGAATTAACTTCTAAGAAACGGCGCTCTGCTTTAATCTCTTTCTTCATTAGCGAGATTAATACCGCATTCCGTTTCTGCTGCAGCCATACGAAAACTGGATTTCCTCCGTTAACGAGATTATTCAGACTTTCGTGTATTTTCTTTTTCGCGTGAGAAAATCGCCTCTCGCGAGCAATTGCCGGTGATTATCTCTCCAGCAGTGATTACCTCTTCCCTAATTGTTATTTCGTTCCCCTGTAACATTTCTCTCGCGCCTATCCCGAGACGCGATCGAGAATCTTTTTCTAAATAATTGCTGAACGCCGGCCTCGATATTCATTATTATTACTATTATTATTTTACCGCCTTCTCCCGTAGTCGTATGCAGCACGAAGCGCGAAATTGCGGGCAAATCGTGTAAACGAACGATCTTATTAAACTAGCTGTTCGACGTAATCTGATATGATTTAGATTTTGAATTACAAAAAAAGTGTCAAGTGCAGCTACTTTTACGCTCCCTTTCGTTTATTACAAGAAAGAATAACTCGTATACGTTTCGGCTAAAAAAAAAAAAAAAGTAAATTTGCGGCTATTGATCCTTGTTCTTATTTTCTTAACATCTGTATACGTTCTTGAACCACTCCTACCTTATTAAACAAATAAAGGAGAAGAATATTATCGGAGCCGCTCTCTGCAAAGAGCTTCCTGTGTCGTAGAGAGAACCGTCGGCTCAAACTCGACAGACGAGGGCGTACGCTGGATAGGTACAGTTCTGGAGAGCCATAAAACTTTATGGTGCGTTTGCATCGACCGACCCTTTCCTCTCTAGTCCCGCTGCACCCCCTCGCCCCCTATCCCCATAGCAACGACCGACCCCCGAACGGAGCTACCCTGCATCCTTCTCGTTCTCACCCTCTGTTCGTTTCTCCTTTCGCCACGCACGTTCGTATACCCTGCCTTCTCTTCTCTTCTCTTCTCTCTCTCTCTCTCTCTCTGTCTCTCTTGTCCCTCGTCCAACGCATGGGATTTTGCCATCTTCCTCTTACTCTCTCGCAGACATGAGCCTTCTGTCTTTCTCCGTCGCAACCTCCGACACACAAACGTTCTCCGTCTATCGTATAAATTCTCTTCTTATCTGCGTCCCGCCATTGCACCCTCTCGTTCGCTCTTCCTTTTCCTAGCTCCGGGTCTGCGCCCACCGCACAATTGAATTTTTACTCGGGGGCGCACAATTAGAAACGAAATCCTACTGCGCAATCAGCCGCGTTACCAGTTTCGCTTACCTCCCTTCTAGGACCGGTAGTCGCCAAAATAACTGAACCCTTTCATATCCAGGCATTCGTACTCGCGCGTCGCCTCATTGTATCCTACCTTACCCACCCCGTCATATCGTGTTACGCATACACCGTCTGCCGACAGTGTTTCTCGGCGACGAATTAGCTTGTCACGCTTTTCACCTTTTTTTTTTTTTTTTCCTCCCCCTGGCTTCGCGTTTCGTCCCTCTCGCGCCCGGGGTTCCCTTTCGCCGCAAACGGGGCGAAGCTAATGTCCGCTGTTAGCGAGAAGAAAAAGGACAAAGAGGCGTTCTCGGCACGACATAATCCACTAATAATTCAACGAGGCTAGACTCGGGGCGCGCGCGACCGTTCCTCTCGTCGCTTTTCGTCTCCTTCGACGAGAGGCTGTCGAGAGAAAAAACCGCGGCTTGTTTGTTCGGCCAAAATAAATAGCTCACTCGTGGAAACGCGTCCCTCTTCTCGCCCCCCGCGCCTCGCCCTCGGCAGCTACAAGGGTTGGCGCGGCCTACCTAAATCACGGAAGGATATTTCTAACCGCGCGTTTCCTTCCAACGGATCGCGCCGTATCGTTTGGGCAATTTCCACGCGAAGGTGAGAAATTTTTCCTGGGATTAAAGGCGCCGGTCGTCGCTGCTGCTTATTATCCGTGCGTTTTATAAATTCGGGCACCCCATACTTGACATTTAAAGACCTGAGTTTCGTCCCCTCCTCCCCCTCCCAGCCCCTCGGTACAAATAACTCCGTAGCATTAACGGGCCACATTTGATCCCGAGAGAGGTCTGCCTCTCCAGGGAATTTCGTTTACAATATGATCGACTGGGTTTACGTTCACGTGAAAGGGAAAAACGATCCGCCGGGCTTCCGCATCTTTTTGATGTTGTCAGGGCTTCGAATTAAAGGAGGCGGAGGCATTGACGTTACAATGGCGTGCCCGTTACAGGTACGAAACAAGACGTACATCATGAACCTTTGATAGGAGAGAGCGAATACCCTGATAGCTTTCGAGCAGCGAATACCGGAGTAATTAAAAGGCATTTTTCTGGTAATTAAATGCGCGCCAGACGAACAACGAGAGAATAAAAATATTTCTGCTTAAGTTAAAAAAAAAAAGGAAAAAAATAAAAGAAGAAGAACGTGATTTAATTTCTATTTTAAATAGATTATTATTTCTTTTTTTTCTTTTTTTTTGTCTCGACAATTCAATGGTTTGGTAAATACAGGAATAATGTAACAGATTTGACGTCGAGTTCAACAGTGCGTTCAATTTCAGATCCGTGAAGCAGAAGTTAATGCTTCTCGAAAGAAATCTCTTAAAAATATTTATACTGCTTGAAGTACCTTTCTCTTACGATCTATATCACATTTCTTTTATCGTAATGTTCTTCTTCGTTTTCCGCTTCCCACCGGGTTAGGAGATATCATGTTCGTCTCGAATGTCACGTGCGCGATATGGAAAATCTGTGCATTTACAGATCACGAAAAATTTTTTTTTATCTTGTGAACATTAAACCAGTTACTCTCGCTTACGGAATTATTTTTTTAAAATTATTTAAAAAGAATCCATTATATCTTTAACAAAGGCAGTAAGACATCAAATTGTTATTATTTCAAATTCGTCATTTTTTAAAAATTAATATCGTATAACAAAATAATAAAAAAGTATAAAATGAAATAAATCTAGAAAATTGAGATCACTTTGTTAAAAAAAAAAAAAAAAGTAAAAAGTATTTCTATATTTAAAAGCAATTTAAATCCTTTTCTTTCATTCTCTGGAATTTCGCTTTTTTTTTTTTTTAACGACGTTATGACAGCCCGTGCGAATTATTCCCACTTTGGAAAGTGGACAGCCTCGTATCGGAAGTATCATACCGGAAAGTTCCGAGTCATCGTTGAGTTTGAGAAAACTCGTCAAAGAGGGATTGAAAACGGCGCCGCTCGTTTTTCCCGTTACCCGTTGCGTCCCGTCCTTTTCGGCGGTCTTCTTTCAAGTCTCATTCTGTTTGGAAGACCCGTTTTCTCTCCCGGGCGTTGCGTTTACAAGGTAAACGCCTTTGAGAGAGAAACGACAGAATGAGAAAAGCAGACCGGGATATAAATCGTTTTGAATACCTTTCACCGGGCTACCGTCTCAACGTCCTGTTCGAGGATCCGTGTCTTTTGTCTCGATCTCTTTTGCTCGCAGGGAGATGTGAGTATTTGTGGAATGTAATATTAACTAAATTAACCAGGAACGATAAACGACAACGGTTGAGATAAAACGAATATATATATGTATATACCACCGTTGTTCTCCAACAATCGCGCGGGCACTTTTGAAGCTCGTAATTATGAATATTAGAGCGGCGGCATCGATAATGAATGACGCGATGATAAATAATAAAATACACGCGTCGAGTTGTTATCAATATCGGCGAAATATTTCACGAAAATATTTCATTTCCACCGTCGCGTATACGTTATACGAAATATTCATTTTCCAAGCTCCAATTTTATTTATGACTTTTGCAAAATAAACGTTGATCTCGATAATTGCACGCTGCATATTGTATTCACGTTATATTATTCTTTTGCGGGAACGCATTTGTTTTTGCAAAATTTTCACAGGATTGCGATCTATTCAGTTTTTTAATTTATACTAAAAGAAAAGGAACACTTGTATCGTACATAAAAAAAGAAAAAGTAAATCTATTTTCCTTTAAACTCTCGGATTTTTTGTCAAAGTGTTTATTGAATATCGCGGAAATGAGAAAGTACCATCCGTTTATTCGTCAAAGTTCTAGTCTCAAAGTTCCTCCATCGAGACGTTTGGGCTCGTTTTTACGTCGATATTAAAACTTTAATAACGAGGTGGAATCTCACGAAAAAAAAAAGAAAAGAAAAAAAAGCGGTACTCACCTTTGAAATGCTTTCGTCGAAATAGTTGGCGCTTCGTTGGTGCTGCACAGACGGACTCGGCGTTTAAGTCCTATCGATTTTGCGAATCTCATCAACAAGTTCTTCCCGACCGCAGCGAGTAACATCTTGCGTTCTTCATTGCTCCCTTTTTTTTTTTCCCTTCGCACTGCTCGCGCAAAACTCCTTTTTCTTTTTGCACCCCAAAACTTCCGAACGATA
The DNA here is from genome assembly GCF_019399895.1 of Cardiocondyla obscurior. Lineage (NCBI taxonomy): Eukaryota > Metazoa > Arthropoda > Insecta > Hymenoptera > Formicidae > Cardiocondyla > Cardiocondyla obscurior. Next base: position 3,320,003 of record NC_091864.1, read on the forward strand.
CTTTCCTCGCCTGATTGGCTCCTAATGGCCCCCATTCAGTACTTCATTAACTCATTAACTGATAAACTTCAGGCGCGCTGTCACGATGTTTTAACGAACGAACCACGCGGCCGCGCAATTTGTCATCTTTCTGGAAACCGAGCCCCGGAGTGTTAGCACTAGCGTATTCTGAATTAAACGGCGAATCTCGAGTAATGAAATTTCTTTAGCGTCTCTTCGGCGTTGAGCGATCGCGAATACGATCTGCGTCTAGACGCCACGAACTTTAATGAAAGATTGAACGTGCAAAACGTTCATTGTTCGACATATATATTTAACAGATAACCCGATCTGAACCTGGAGAACATCTGGGTGGTCCGCGCTGCGTACGACTTTCCCGGAGATGACACGCATCCGTCGACATGTTCTCGTTTCGTCGATGATCATCTTTAAAAAAAAAAAAAAATGTAAGAAAGAAACGCCATGCCCCTTACCGCGGCATATTACAGCCCGTCCATATGGCGCAGCGTGTTTTAACCGTCGGTTTTGTTTGGACCGACAAATCGTTCTCGCGCGGTATATTTGTACATCTCCGAAAAGGCCAAGATACGATCTGGTGCACCAGTTACAAGAGAAGTCTCTCTCAAGTTCGTCCTACTAAATATTCAGTTCTCGTAACTGATGCCTGAAACATTACAATGTATGTATTCCGTGAAGCAATCGATGCTCGAGTGCCGCTTCGAAATTCTTGTCGGGGGTGGCACAAGAGGGAAGGGGGGGAGAGGAGAGGGCAATTAAAATCCGAGTCTACGTTGCGAGAGCAGCCCCGCCGGAAGGGTCGTTGAAGATCGCGGGGTCGACTGCCTTGATCTCAAGGTTGCCTGCGTAACAAACGATGAGAGACGGAGAGACGTAACGGGAATTAATGCACATGCATGAAAAAAGAAAAAAGAAAAAAAAAAAAAGGGAAAACAAAAAGGAGTGCTCGTGCACAGCTCGCGAGAAAAAGAAATGGCGCTTTAAAGTGCACTACTTTCTTGTAAAATTACCATTTGCTCTCTCGCGGCGAAATCTGAATGTTTAATCGAATTCGTGGGGGTTTAGCGATCGTGCGTACGTGAATCGGCGAAGATGTCACCCGACCGGCCACCGTGACGTGCCGCGACGCGTGCGTGCGGGATGATAACGCCCGCAGCGCGGCTCTGTTTGTGCGAAAGTTAATCCCGGCTGTGCGAAAACGCAGAAGGAATAGCGTAGATGAGGAAGGGCCCGGACGCGTACGATGATAATAATAAATGTTGCCCGCACCCTTCGCTGTTCCGTCGTTACCCTCTCGTTCTCTCTCTCTCTTTTTCTCTTTCTCCGGTTTTATCCACTCTCACGCTGTGCGTGCCCTGCCCGGCGGTTCCTTTGATCTGTCGCTTCGTTTGTGCATTTAAACGCGAGTCGCCTAGACGCGGAGTGGAGTAGCGAAAGGCGACGGAACGGCGGAAGGAGACGGAGCGAAAAGCGAACATATACTGGTGGAGAACGCGAAGGGAACAAAGCGGAGAAAGGTTTTCGGGGTGAGAGAGATGAAAAGGGGAAAGAATGGCGAAGAGAAAGAGATGATTTCGCAACGAGAGAGGAAGGATGGCTCGAGTGCCCCGCTAAAATCTCATCTAGACCTACGAAAGGTAAAGTGAGACTTTCGTCATCGCAAACGAGCCCTCCAACCTTCAATTTCCCTACCAGAATCCGTAGATTCCTCTTTCTCCACCTTGTATCTCGACTACGCCGCGCATCTTTTTTTTCTTTTTTCTTTTTTTTTTCCCTCCCGAGCCACGCGACTCTTTGTCGCAGCTTTGCACCGACAATCGTCGGCGCTCTTAAATCCGCTTTCTTGATAATAACTTTTCGAGATTAATGCTCCTTAATGCACTCAACGGTGGAAAAGCGCATTTTCGACGCAAGCCCTTTTAAAACTGCTCGTCTGTTCACCGGCGAGCACGCGTCCGCTGGAGGATAGCGAGCGGCACGAAGGAAAGAGAAAAAGCAAGGTGGATGAAATAACAATCAAACGATTCCGCCTCGCGTTTTTATTCCCCCCCCCCCCTTGGACCCTCGGGGTGCTGGGGTCTCCGACTGCGAGCCGGTTCGCGGAAATTTTCATCCCTAATTTCGCGCAACAATTCGAGCTGTCTGGTCCGCAGAGTTGGCAGCCCGATCAATGATCAGACACCGGAAACAGAGAGGGACTAGTTACGCGAGCACGTGACGATTTCCAAGTTAATTCCCACGTGCGGTGACACTGAAAACGCATCTCGATCTCCGGCGATCGCTGCAAAGCGCAGTTTAAATGGATCTCTCGCTGATCGGCAAATTGTTTCCTCGTTAACGGGTTTTTTTATTCTGCAAGCTCAGTCAATTTATACAGAATGGATGAGCATGCAATACGCGAAATTTTCTGTTTATGGAGGATAATCCTCGTCGGACGTAAATGGGAAAAAGATAATTGTTCGCCAATGTATTCGTTGCAGCGTTAAGTACGGCACATCGACCTGAGAAAAATTATTACGCAGTTCACGTAGAGGATTAATTTTCGAAGTAATCGTGTTCACGTGCACCGTTCGCTGATGAAACGTCTCTCGGCGAGAGCTGCAGTCGGTTGCCGATGAGAGCGAGAAAGACGCGTGAAAAAAGAAAAAAAAATAATAAGGTTTCGACGACATGGGAGCTTGCTTCCTGATAAAGGCAGAACAGAAAGAGGTAAAATAATCGAACCGACTGTAGCGTTGGTTAATAAACGTTGCCTCGGGAAATTCGAGAACGCAGTTGTTTTCGTTTCACGGGATGAGTTAACGTATGCCCGTGCCGATTGCAAAACGAAGCTCCTCGCCAGTTCTGGTTCCACTTATCAAGTCCAAATTATTTAATTTCCTTTCGCAATTGCGTTTGCAATTGAAAGAAACGCTCGAGAAGATACGTTATTACAGTTTAACGTACCGCAACGTAGCGCGACGTTAGCTGCTTAAAAATATATTGTAGCGTCGCTTTTATTAAAGCCAATGGATTCGCACGAATAATCGCGCCCTGTTGGAAATTCCTACGGTCAGCGGCTCTATTTGCAATTAGGATTTTATTTTATGAATCGATGCCCGCTAATTGAAACGTAGATCAAAAGCCGTTGTTGCGGCCCCGGCAATCTGACTGTCGCGCGGTAATAAATTACGCGCGCGCTTTGTAGACGCGCGAATCGTTACGTTCGCGGGAACGAGTAAATTATCGCGAGCTTACGGATTCCAGCCGTCCCCGGTTATGCGTAACGCGCGCGCAATTTGCGACGCTCGTCCGAATGCAATTCCCCGCCCCCATCGCCCGCCCGCTAACGACGCGCGTTTTTTCTTTCAACTATTGGCGTATTTTTTTAACGAGGCCCCGGGCGCACGTAATTACGTTTCATTTTATCCGCCAAGGGTGCCGGCGCGGCCGATCAATTTCATGGCGTAGACTAATGAATCAAATTAATGAACGAAGCCTTATCGTCCACACGGTCTTCGGTAACTGTTGCCCCGCGAGCTGCAACGCACCCCCTTTTGCGCTTTCTCTTTCTTTCTGTTTTTTATTTTATTTTATTTTATTTTTATATTTTTATATTTTTATATTTTTTGCTTAACTAACGTTACTTTCTTGTCGCACGACAGAACGAGTCTGGGGGATGGAAGTGCGACTTGTTTTCTTCACTAGGAAAGATCTTATGATTTACCGTTAATTATTTAGTGACTGACAGTTATTTATTATTTTTATAATTATTATTTTTAATAAGATCTTAATTTCTGCACCGGGGCGCGAGATAAGTAAGAATTACAAACTTTAGTTCGGCGAGTATAAATAATTCCCTCGGATAGCCGTGTATATCGACGGATTAAATGTTCCTCCTGAATCGATATGGGTTCACCGCACCCCCGGACACTGAAACCTCAGACAACTCCTACCGTGAAGTCCAGATAAGTTAAGGAAAAAAAAAAAAGAAAGAATATCCGAGACGAAGGGCAGCCGGGCAAAACCCTCCGGCTCTTCCTTCGAGTTTTGTCTGTCCGTTCCTCACGAATAATACATGGAAACGTGCGTACGAATCCTGGGGCTTTGACGAGCACGCTCGCGACGTGCTCATCGCGTTGAAACGGTTGCGGAAACGAAGAATAGGCGGAATGAAGCGTGTCCTCCCTTCTTAAATCGTCGTTTTATTTGACTCGATTAAATTCGCTCGAGAGCTGAGCCCCGGTTTTCAGTCGAACGACCGAACCCAACCGGGTGAGTTTGATCCCGAAGCGGGCACAAAAACGGAGCCGAGCGACGATGGGAGGAATCGACCTGACATTCTCAGGAACTGAGCATCCTCCGCCTCCTCCTCCGTCTGACCCCGTCCGCCTTCTTGTCGACTTCTTCTATCTTCTACAGAGAATTGCTTTCCCTCCCATTGTTCCGAGCTGCGCGAGGCGCTTCTTTCCCATTCTAGAATTCCAGCCGGTCCTCCGCGATATCCACGCGGTTATTCGCCGGCGTCCTCGGTGCCGACGCGCGCTCTTACCTCCGGTCGCCCTCAGCGACGAAGCGTCGTCGAACGTGAAGAAATTGGAGCCGAGAGGGAGGAGGGAAGGGATCGTTTGTCTCGTTCGTCTCCTCTCTCCATTCATTCGACCGTCGGTGGCCTCTCCTCGGCCTGATTTTCTTTGCCGATCCGCGCAGCACGAAGGAATCTCGCCGAAGGGACGGAATACCGGTGGAAAAAGGAGAAAAAAAAAAACGAAAGAAAAAAAAAATTGGCACGCACCGCGCGTAATTACGTGCGCTCGCCTTCGCCGCTCGCAATATCGCGTATAATCTCCAAGTTATTAGCGTCGTGAATTCGCCGCGTTTAATATCCGCGATACTTAATAGCTTACAATTTTCTTGCCTTCTTCTATCTCGCGCACGTGCGTCGTAAATGCAGTAGCGCTGAGTTTACGAGACGTTGGGCATACCGTACCTACGGACGACAAACTCTCCGCGCCGTCGTTAATAATAAATCGGTCATCGCGCGGTTATTAAAGGCAGAAATAAATATCCCGTAACGTGTTTCCCGATATCTCTTTTTTCTTTTTTTTTTTTCATCAGCGATAGCCACGTAGCAGCGGGCATTCGTACTGATCATTTCGCTTACCTGTTTCCGCCGCGTGCACCGCCAAACGTTTATCGGCGTTAACAGATGATCGTCACTATCAATTTCTGTTTCAGGGATCAGCGAAGCGAGCGTGCAGCTGCAGCTGCCGAAGTTGCCGTCTGCGATCCGCGTGGACGGCGAGGTCGAGCTACGGTGTCACGTCGACGGCTCCGGCGACCTGAAATACGAGTGGTTCAAGTTAGTTGCCTGTTCTAACTTAAGTTCAACAATTTACCTGGGCGCAATAACCGGCTCGTGGCAGGAGGGGGGGAGGGGGGGGGTCACCTAACGCCCGGGACACATCCGTGCGGGATGCACGAGGCGGGGTGGACTGGAACGAAAGGGACGAATTACTAAGTTCCTGGCGTAACTGACACCCGACGTTTACGGGGACTGGCCTGGTGAATTATGAAGTGACACTCCCTCGCCTCGGCGTGCGCCATCGAGAGAGTTTCACCTCTGCCGTCACCTCGAATCATTCCCGTCGTCGTAAAGTCTCCCTCGCATCCCCTACGGACTCCGTATTGTGTATTCAGCGGATTTTAATGACGTCGGATGCGGAATCCGTCAGAAATATATATTGCAAAAAAAAGAAAAAAAAAATAGAAAAAAAACCTCTGTCTCTCCGATGTGTCTCTGTACTGAAGTCCACTGAACTGAATAGTTATTTTTGATTTAGGGCCGCGAATAAAGTCGTTTACCGCGCGAGTCGCACAGTTTATTATTATAGATTTTTTTTTTTTTTTTTTTTTTTTTTGGAGAATTAAGGATGCGCGCGTTAAAAATAATTAAATGTTAAAGAAATTGGAATGTAATAAAAGTTACAGCGATATTATAATTAGTCGCTTAATTACGGTAAAAAAAAGAAATTAATTGTACGTTTTATGTATAAGGTAAATTATAAGTTTCGCGAAAATGATTCGAAGTCAAGGATTGACTGTTCGTTTTACAGGAACACCGTGAGCGTGGCGCGAAGCGATCGTGTTGAGATCAAGAAGAAGAAACTGCACATACACAGAGCGGTCCCCGAGGACGGCGGCATGTACACCTGTCTGGCAAAGAACGAGGCGGGATCCTCTCCGGTGACCGAGAGCTACCCGTTAATCGTTTCCGGAAACGAAACTGCGACGATTAAAGTCGTTCCGAGAAACCTGATCGCTAAGCGCGGCGAGCCAGCCGCTTTACACTGCGTCTTCGAGAACGCTGACGAGGTACAGTGGTTCTTCAAGGAAATCGGCCCGCTGGAATCTGACGAGGAGCGAACGATTTTCGAGAACGGTACTCTCCTGATACACGCCGCCGATCAAAGGGATCAGGGATTCTACTCGTGCCATGGAACAAGGGACGAGACCACAGTCAGTTACACGGTCGAATTACAAATCGCCTGTAAGCTCCAGTGAATTTTCGACAGCCCTACGATAGAATCACAAATGATAGAGAATAGAATTAACAATAAAATCGAGAATGTGCTTTGATCATTGACCATTTTGTTATCGTAATGTTAATTGAATCGAATGGCAATGCTTTTAACCGACAAAAATTAACGTATAAGTGATGATTGTTACATTTGCAAAAAATTAAAAAAAAAAAAAATCTTGTTATATTTTCGAAAATATAAATTTCTACATGTTAATAATTCTTGCAGATTTGTTGAACTTTTCGATGGCTGCCTTCGAACCGAAACGTCCAACTCAGCTGGCGATTGTCGGCGAGGGTCAAGAATTCCAAATAAGTTGCTTAGAACCTTTAGGGCTTCCTCCACCCAAGGTTTATTGGAGAGATCCCACGGGACATATTATAAGCGATACCGGTCTCGTGCGCGTTCAGGACAACACGCTCATCATCGCGAGGGCTCAAATGGGCGAGGACGACGGCAATTACACTTGCGTGGCCGAAAATCTAGCCGGTGAAACGGATATATCCGTCCAAATAGTTATATCAAGTAAGTCTATAATTTTCTCAACAAAAAAATTATTTCTCTATGATTAATTTGCGAAATATATATAATTAATAATTAAAATAATTAAAAGGCGAAGTAATTAAAATGCGAAAAAAATTGAAAATATTTTGTTGCTTTATCTTTCAGCCCCGCCAAGTATAATAAGCTCTCCAGAATCGCTCAGCGTGATGGAAGGCGATTCTGTGACGCTGACTTGTTCGTATTCCGGCATGGAACCGCCAGTGACGCATGTGCACTGGTTGAAGGACGGCACGCAGTTGAAGGAATCAGGCGGTCCGACAAGATACCGCGTGACCGATAATCACGGCAATGTTACGCTGCACTTCAAGAGCGTTGACCTGTCCGACAAAGGGCACTACATGTGTCAAGTATTTACCACGGGTTTCCCGTCTCTGTTTTCGGATCCGGCCGTTCTTACGGTTGAGGAGAAGCTTAAGTTCTCACCGCAGCCTGTCAACAAACGCTTGGAGCTCGGCTCCACGGCGAAGGTGTCATGTAAGGCCCAAGGTGCCACGAATCCTACGGTAAAATGGGTCAAGGAGGGCGAGGATGAGGAATTCCCTAAACACGTTCAGGATATTAACGGCACTCTACACTTCAATGGCGTATTGGAGGAGGACAAGGGTCGATACACTTGCATCGCCAGCAACCCTCAGGGATCCATTAATCACACGATTAGCATTGATGTAGTCAGTACGTATCGATGCTTGTATTAATATTAAATTTGTTAATGGCCTATGCGATAAATTAATTTATTTGATGTAATAAATTGTGTGTATTCTTCATTGTTCTTTATAGTTGCGCCAAAATTTACGGTACAGCCACAAAATCCAACGGAGGCGGTCGAGGGATATCCAGTGATGTTACATTGCGCTGCCGAGGGTGATCCTAAACCGACTATCCAATGGGATAAAGATTCTCGCATGAATAATTTAGATAATCCTCGATTCGAAGTATTAAATAATGGAAGTTTATACATTAAAGAGGTGTATCTTAGTGACGAGGGAAAATATGGTTGCACCGCTGGCAATAGCGGTGGTCTGAAGCGAGAGGAAGTTCAATTAAATGTAAAAGGTATCTACATTATTCACTATTACATCATTATTACATAGTATGCAATTTCTTGAATCAGCCGTTTTAAAGTGATTGGAAATTGACGCAATTTATTTTATAATATAATAATTATTATTTCAGCTGGAGATAATTATAGAGCCGACATGGATCTAGAAGCCGCTGATGATGGTACGATGATGACTAAGACGGTAACGATTACCCTCGGCGCAGCCGCAGGGTACATGGTACTTGTCGTTGGTCTCATGTTATATTGCCGTTATCGCCGTCGTCGTAGGAAGCAACAATACTTACAAGAACAGACAGAAGGTACATATTATCAATAATAATGTATATAGTTAATTAAATAATGTAACATACATTTAAAATACATCTATAAATTTTAGAAAAATTGGAAAATGGTGATGTGCAGGAAGAACAGACGGAGTTGAAGGAAACCGGGAATAAAGTTAATTCAACAAATAAGAAGAAAGAAAATCGCGATTCCCATAATAAAAGTGACGGTGCGGATACAGCTCACAGCCAGAGTAGCAATCAGTCTAAAAAATCTAAATCAAATTATGACAAAATTGCTGTTTCGCGGAGCAATTTAAAAGATTTGAAGCCTCTCGGTCGAGGTGAATTCGGCGAAGTTTATTCTACGAAATATCAAGTTGATGGCGACAAGGAATCTATAGTGATGGTCAAAAGTCTGACGAACACGAAAGACGAAGCTGCTCTTCAGGAATTTAAGCGACATTTGGATCTTGTTCATAAGCTTAATCACGAGAATGTTGTCAAGCTGATTGGTTTGTGTCGAGAAGAGGAGCCTGATTATATGATTTTAGAATACACTGACTGGGGCGACTTGAAACAATTTTTAATCGCCTCACGAAAGGACAACAATTCTAGCCCGACACATGAAACGAAACAACCGCGTGCGCCTCAGCTATCTGTGGCGCAAATACTGTCTCTTTCGAATCAGGCTGCGAAAGGCCTGAAACACTTAGCCGATAATCGATTGGTCCATAAGGACATAGCCGCGCGCAACTGTTTAATTGCCAGCAACCTGACGATCAAGATTTCGCTGCCATGCATGACCAAAGAGCCGTATCAGCAAGAGTACACAAAACATCGAAATCAAGTGATACCCCTGAGATGGCTACCATACGAGGCTGTACACGAGGACGAGTACTCCACAAAGAGTGACGTGTATTCGTTTTCGTGTTTGGTTTGGGAGATGTTTCATCAGGGCGAGTTGCCATTCAATAAGCTGAATGACGAGTCTGTATTGGCTCAGCTCAAAGCGCTAACGTTGACGTGGAAGCCGCACAAAGCTGCGCCGCCAGCTCTTCAAGAGTTACAAACTCAATGTTGGGCGAACGATCCGCGCGAGAGACCGACTTTTGACGAGGTCGTGTCGAAAATAGGCGAAATCGTGGTTGATAGTTGCCTATAGATTAGAATCGCGATCGAATTATTCTCTGAATATCAGAATTTCAGAAATATTGCAATAGCGGTAATGATTATGGAGTTGTATGTCGAGAGGTAAGGCTGACGAGCGCCGATGACCACGCGGTACGATAATCCCTCCCAAGAAGGGACTCGAGAACGCCGCGGTTTTACGCGCATGCGAGAATAATTAACCGGCTTACATGTTAAATGCTTCGTATCGATTATATACGCATAATGAATTATAGGAAACTCTGCTCTTCTGTAACGGGGAAATGCTTACTCATTAATAATCATTTGATGCACGATGACTGCGTGTCTTAATGACGTTGCGCGAATCGTGATGTATAGACTTTACGCGGAATATAACAATTCGCATATCGCGTCGTTTAATGCACGTCATTGTAATCAAGTGAGTAGCATCTTCAGTGTGCGAAGAGAATTTTGATATATTTTATATATGGAGCTCGCTTTAGAGATTCAATTATCATCGTATTTTGAGAGTAATTTTGAATTTTTCTATAGTTACACGAATAATTTTATTTATAATTTCTTTTTTTTTTTTTAATCGCGTGAGTAACTTCCGTGCTTTACAAGTGAACGTTATACTACTTTGATCTTTTTTTTACTGCTTCCCTGTTATAGATTACCGAATAACATTATTGATTTCCAATCAATAATTATTCATATTATGGTATTTTATCGTGTCCACTAGCTCGATAAGAAAAATATTTATTTCGAATAGTAACTCCGCTCTAATGATTGTTCTTCTATCGTCGGACTAAATCTGCATGGGCCCACTACACGTTATTACGCAATTAATGCAATACTTACAATTAGTATACAGTATCAATATAGTAAGGTATCATCACCACACATCGAATACTCGTAAGATACGTTAATTGTTAGGTAAATCGAGGCCAAACACTGATGACGAAAGTGTTCAACTGGATCGTGCGGGAATACGCGGACGGTCCCGATTGAATATTGGTGATCGGGCTCGACGTTGCAATGACATGCATATTAAGAAAGTATCGCGATCATATCAACTGACGAAGGAAATCTTTCTCCGCCTACTTACTTCTACGCTGCGAAGAAATATAAAAAAAAAAAAAAAAAGAAAAAAAGAAACCTTTTATAACGTACATATATTATTTATAACGTATATATTTATGTGTGATAAGAACGCAATCGACCACTCGTATTTGACGAAAAAGACGGCCTTGTATATACCGATACATATATCCCTCCCCAAGACGTAAGCGTAAGTTGCTTTTTTTTCAAAGCGCGAAAGACTAGCGTGAAGAAATCACTGTGCTGATTTTCATTAATATTATTCGAATCCCCCGATTATTATTGAAGGATCTCGTTCTACGTATTGGTGTCAGAGGATAAAAAGGATCACGGCGCGTACGGCTGTAATAAATGCCTGGGCACGCGTGGAAATGATAACGATAAAACATCGTATACAGAGTCGACAGTTGAGAAACCTATTTTTACACGCGGAAATTAAGATCGTTCGGGTGAGAGACGAAATATCGCTCGCGATATTTTTGCATTATACGGTTTGATAAGTAGCGCGAACAATCCATTGACGCGATGGTCCAAGAGAAGATGAGAAAAGAATGTGCTGAATATATATTTGACTCCGTATCCGATTTATACAACGAATATATCGATATTTATATTTTAATCGTATGTAAATTTCAACGTCGTCCCTATTTTTGCATTTAATTCTACTATAAGGGAACTGTAAAGGGAAAAAGTACTTCGCGCGGCAGTTTGCGGCGCAACGCGTTCTCGCTTCTTCCATTTCACGCTGAAAACTTCCGTTCGATGCTTCGTAAGCAAAGATGTTTCGCAGGGTACAAAAATAAAAGAACCACCGGTAACAGCTCGACTCCGTGCAGAATAGACAGCGTTAAAAATGCTCACACGAAGAGATCATTGCGTCTTCGTAACTTATTCCGCGTCAGTATTAAATATTACGAGTACTTACCAATTTTTTATACAAATATTCTCGGAGGACAAAAGTTTCCCTCCTCCTTTTTTTTCTTTCTTTTTTTTTCCCCCGAAGAGCAATTACGAGTGAATCTTCGGCTCTGTGCATGCTAATATAAATACGGTGTATCATATACGCATATTAGATGTACGAAGCACTGACGTATAACACTGCCGATGATAAATGTGACTGTTCTCTGATTTTTTTTCAAGCACTCTCGTTAATACCGGCAAAAAGGCGCGAGGTCACTTCGCCTGCGAGAGGCATCGCCGTGTATTCGTGGACGCTTTAATTAAGGATATGCAAAGGATACGAAAGTGAAATAATCCCTCAAGGTATCCTGGATCACTCGAGCTCGTTGCGTCCTTACGAGCGGATTTTATAATGCTTCCTAAATGTTCGCTGTATAAGTCGAGAGATATCCTCTTGGTCCAGTGACCGATGGGCGTACTCGGGCTGTACGAAATACCGTCGCGTAACTTTTAATCTCGGAGATGGAGACTTTGGCAGATAGAAAGGTTCGAAAACTTGTTACGGGCGGAAATAATCGGCAGGGATCGGAAATCTGTCCGAATTATTATCGCAAATACGTCTGAATGTACAGGAATACATCCGGACGTAAAGGAAATTTCGTAGCACGGAGTACGTACCCCATCCACTGCTCGTAAAAGAAAACCTCGCTGGGAATATACGTTCCAGCGATTTTTATTCCGTAATTAAGAGTATGCGAAGTGAAAAATCAATTATATCCAAGTCCTAACACGCTCATATCATTCGCTCAGATTTTTTAATCGTAAACGACCATCGCTGCTATATAAAGCAACAGGGCACGCCAGTCGCTGTACCGGCGGCGAGTTTTGCTATCCAATATGTCCAATGTGTCTAGTCATACGCGACGACAAAGTGAACAGCGTACGGAAAGCTCATTCGAATGACGTTCATATCCTTAGGCGTTCCAAATCGATTTCTTTTTCACAGTATTTTGTAAATATTTGTACTTTTTTATCTACGTCGTACTTATGAATTTTTCGAATAGTATGTGCTACGATTAAATAAAGATAAAAAAAAGAAAAGAAAAGAACCATATGTTGTAATAATTTATATGACCTACTTTATCCATTAGATTCTAGTCCCATGCTGTAAATCATAAGGTTTATTCTTTCCACGAGGTTCGAGTTTATTTTAATTTAACTTGATCTCAAACTGTACCTAATTTTTTTTTTATATCTTTTTCTATAATGTAAAAGAAAGCGTATAATTTTAAATTAAATTCTTTTTTAGAAAATTTAAAAAATAGAAGATGTAATAAAGAAGGATATATAAAAAAAAAAATCGATTTTTTTACAGTTTTCGTGTCAGAGAAACATCAGTAACGATAACAGAAACGAAATTAACAAAGAAAGCGCAGACGCAATCCTGGGTGGAATACTTGCGAGTATTGGAGAAAGGAATGGCGTATTACCTAATCAAATTTATTTTTACTTAATATTTCATGGTACAGTCTATACCTATTATGATATATAAAATAACGTAGTCGTCGAATGGAAACAGGTTCAACGAAAGCAGAAACGTCGACTGAGTAGCGCCCAGGAAAGGAAGGGTGATCGAAAACGTCAGAAAACGAAAACGATGTAAATCATCGGATGCGAAACGCAGTAACGTGAGAAGTGCGTTTAGTCTTTTACGTGTGTTTATATATTTATATGTAAAGTCTAAAAAAGGTGAGGATGAGTCACTTAATCTTTTAGTACTTAATTCATTAATACAGCGTAGCAGCCTCGCTCTCTAATAGTACTAAATATAATAATGGTATAATGCGGTAATTATTTCGTTAATATAGATTATTAACATTATAAATAATATAATCGTCGGAATTCGTATAATAAACAATGATACAAGGTATTTTTGTCGTTTTAGTTTTTTTTTTTTTTTTTTTAAATTGTTATATAGTAATAATCACAATAGCGTATTCTGAAAAATAGATTAGGGTCCCGTGGGCAGAGGGCGGAGTGCCTCATTTCTTCCGAACAATTTTCCCTCCGTGTCGCTTATCTCTCTCTCTTTCTCTCTCCCCCCCCGTCTCACCCTTTGTCGTCCATCGCGCTTTAAAGTTCTCCACGGGTTGCCCGGAACCTAAATTAGATCTCAAGAACGATCGTAAGTCTCGACGGGGCATCGCAAAGCCCGTACTTCTCGTCTACGTCGTCCTGATTGCGCTGCAAGGGCTCGAGGTTGAGCGATGCAGCTGCATCCTCGCACAACGGTCACTGTTTTTACGTGGGCAGTATCGAGATGAAAAAAAAAAGGGGGAGGATATAATCGCGAAGATAGATCGCATCGTTACTTCATCGCCGAGAGCTATACAGGTATGTGTCCGTACAATTTCCAATCGTTATAAAAGTCTTTACAAGAGTCGGATCTTCCGACGACAATCCAGGGGCAACGAGGCCTCTCACGATGAACGTTCGACATCGTACAAACGACCCAGACAAGCCGTGGTTTCGTAGACCCGCGATTATTCGACGCACGTCTCGTTGATCAAGGATCCGTATACAAGTACATCGTTGCATCATCGGGTGTTCTATGACGAGACTAAATTGCGCCGCCTCATCCTAACTCTAACTCGTACCCACCCTTATCCTTCCTATCGGACTCTTCGTACTTCCGTTTTAACCTTCCTTCCTTCTTCTTTCTTTCTTTTTTTTTTTCTTTTTTCTTTTTTAAACCGCGTCTCTGCCACTCTGCCTAGGGAACCCACTATAACAGGGCACTATGAACAGCAGTCTGCTGGCTAAGTGACTTTCCGAATCTACAATCGTTCCTCCGCATTCTCTCTTCTTTCTCTTTCTCTCTCACTCGATCAGATTCCCCTCTCTCGCCCTGTCGCACCCCCGTCTAATCCTCCCGCAACAAGAGCTTGCCACCCAGCTACCCTAAATTCCGTTCTCACGATCTTGCTCTCACGATCTTTTCCCCTCAGGCAGTCTCTTATCGACTTCGTCCGCGTGGTACGCCTTTTCACGTGAGCTCGTCGACTCGTTTACTTATAAAATCCCGGTTACGCATTTTCACCCTCACTTCACGCAAGCGTGATTCTTTCAAATGGTAGACGCAAACGGCGCGTCTACAAGTCACACATATCGCGAAATGCAGAAAGAAACCACGCAGTGTGCGTACAAAAAAAAATTAAAAAAAAAAAAAGAACAAAAGGAAATAAAAAAATAAAAAATTGCAGTGACAGACAGGTATTGGCGAAACGTAAAGAAATACCATCGCGGGTGTTGGAAACAAGAGAATAATCGGGTACGTGAACGCGGCCCGTATCTATGTCGACGGGATCCGAGGATCGAACCAAACGTAACGAGCAAAATAGCGCGGAAAGAAAGCCCTAGATTCGTTCTATCTGCCGCGGTATATCCCCGGACAAGCCGATTAAATGCGCGCTACCCCGAAACTCGCCCTTCAGCCTCACGTGCATCCCTGCGAACCGCGGGACGTGTCCAACCCCTCCGATTTCACCCACCCTCCCCTCGTCCAACCCGTCACAGAAAAACCGACAAAAGCTCCCCTTCGCCAGCATGCTTCTCCTATGTCAGCATTCACACTACGTGTCAGCCAATAGTAAACCACTACTGTACCTTTTTTTTTCGCGTTTATGATATTTTATACTTTACTTTTTTAATTATTTTTTGTTCGTTAATATTAGACGTGCCGTGTCTCTACCATCAGCCTACTGCCAAACTACCTATCTCCTGTTCCTTTTCCCTCGTGCTCTCTTTTTTTTTTTCCTTTCTATCTCTTTCTCTCTCTCTCATCCAGCCAATCTCTTCCCTTACAACCCTTTCGCTCGTGCCGATCTCTCTCCCCTCGCTGGGTATTTTCCCGCTCGTCTCTCCTCTCTCGCAATTTATAAATAGTATTATTAATATCATCATCCTTCGTGTGTTACAATATAATAATCGGCAATAATATACCTTCATTATTAATGCAATATCGTTATTATTAGTATCTCGCTCTCCCTCGCTTTTCTCTATCCCTTCTTAATACACCGGGTGAAATTTTTTTTTTTTTTTTTTCGTTCAAACGCCGCCAAGTAAATTCGCGCGAGTGTACGAACGAACGAATGAATGAGTGAATCGTCACGCTGCCCTGTGCCGCACAGAATCAAATGTCTTGCGATCGGTAAATGGTAGCTACCGCGATCTTTCCTACGTTCGGCGTGCCGCGCGCCGATGCGGGACGCGATTAGCAAATACATACGGCGGAGACGCATACGCAACGCACAATCCTGCCGGATTAATGAAATCGAAGGGGCCGCCCCAAAGTGCGACTCTGGCTGGCGAACGCGCGGCGAGATCGACGGCCTGTCGTTACCGTTCCCTCGTTTCTCTCTGCCGTAATGGTAAAAGCCCGAAAGATATTGTTCCAGGATCTAATTAATTCGTTCAACGATTCGACGACAGGCTCGCGATCTCGCCGATCGCCGCCTCGTCTTCGTACAAAGCGTTACGCGACTCTTACGACATCCACGTCGCAAATTACAAAATGCATCCGATTCCTACGTCCGAGACAACGGGGGTCGGTGCCGGTCCACCGACACCCGCGCTCAAATATCGGATCAATTGACGAGTATCTTGCGTACATTGCCCGCGTGCATGCGTGCGTGCGTGCGTGTTTATCCGCGTTGTGTGTACACGTCGAGAGAGATAATTGCGGTGACTTAATTAGAGACTCTTAAACGCTAGAAATCGTGGCCTTCCAACATTGTTTCAACGCTTATTTTAATGTACAGTCTGCGTCTCTCGTCGCCGCGCTCGCGCCGCCCGGGAGGAGGACACCCCCGATGGGCACACACGGCCGGAGGGTGATTGAACGGTCCCGGTCTCGCGAACGACGCGACGCGGGCGCGTCCGTAACGAGTAATACAAAGAGTAATAACATACGATCGGATAACGAGTAGCGTGCGACGTGCACGCGATTGCGACGCCCGCGAGACCCCGGGACAAAAAAAGAAACTCGCGATAGGAAATTTCGCGCCCCCCGTCGATTATTCCGGCGGGTCAAGCGCTTCCGAAGGGGGTGGATGCAGAGGTGGCCTCGAGACTTTTTCGACCTCCAGGTCGACGCGAGGCAGGCAGACAGACAGTCTTCGTGCGACGAGTTTCATCTTAACGAAGAGGAACCGCGAAGATACGAGGCGAGTTAACTTGATTGAGTCCAAGTGGGAGGGTTTCCCCGCGCATGCAAAATGTACAACACGCACACGGCACACAAGCATCACGCATCGTTCGCGGTGCATCCTCCCACTTGGGTTGCACCTAAAGAATTATGTCGTCCTCGCCTCTTCGCTCGCCGGTGCCGGCACCGCTGTGAGATGACGACGGTTACGGCGGCGGCGGCAACGGCGATGAGAGCGAACGTATGTGCCAGAGTCACATTTGGGCGTATTTTTTTTTTTTTCTTTTACTTTTTTTTTTCTCTTGTTTAAGGATATATATGGCCGACTAAATATACAGACCGGCGTTTTAAAGCAGCGCACGCTGCCGGGCGGCCGCCTCCGTCGGGACGCACTTCGCCGAGCGTTCTAATTAGTTAGAGTAAAAAATAGCGTAAACGGCACTGTATTAGGAAGAAGCAAAATACATGTTACATTCTCGTTACTTTATCGTTGATAAATGCTATAGTGTTTTTTTTTTTTTTTTTTTCCCTTTAAAAATCTTCTGGTATCGCGATGCGTTACATTATTATGATTATTCTTAATTGTTAATTATCATAATGTTATCGTTATTATTATTAATATTATTAGTGCTCGCTCATTTTACAACGCCGCGCGGGGGAGGCCCGTTCGCGCGGCCAGCAACCCCCGCCAGGAAAAAGAAAAAAAAAATAAAAAAAGATAAAAAAAAATCTCCGACACCTTTCGCTCATCAAACTGAAGAACGCATGCCGGGGAGGGCGAGAACGGCTCGTCCAGCCGCTCTTTTTTTTTTCCTCTCCTTTTCTTTTTGCCCTCGATTTTTCCTCACTTAATTACAAAGCGCGGAACGGGAGTCTCCGTTCTTCCACGGTCGTCCGTCGCGTTTTTTAATGATTAACAATCGCGAGACTCTAGCCGTCGTGGCAATGGAGTTTTCGTTGAAACGCGAATTTCGAAAAATACAATGTCCTCTCTGTTTTTTTTTTTTCTTTTTGTTTCTTTCTCTCTCTTTCTCCCTCTCCTTTCTTTTACATATACACATATTTATATATATTATATATATATATATATACTCTTTGCTCTTCTATGCCACACTTTAAACGGAACGTCTGATCGGCGAAATCCTCCGACGGCTGGGGACTTGGGGGTTTGCGAGGGATGACCGCGAAGAGAAGACTCCCGTTTCGGAAATTCAACGCTAGTAGTAAATTTGTTTAACATTAGGTACTAATTCTCTCCCCCTCTTTCATTAAGTGACTTACAATTCGTACAACTTGCCTATCATGTAAAACTATGACGTCTAAGATGTCCGAATTAACGCTAGATCTCGATAATAATCAGATCGGATAAATTAATAGTCGTAACTGTGTATGTATCAACTAGGCTAGACTTCGACGGAAAAATATATTTATAAAAAGTTATAATATATATCATATATTAATATACGTTTCAAGCGTTCTATATATATATTTATATATATATATATATTCATTTATTTATTTATATATATATATTTATATATTTATATTTATATACGTATGTATCATTACTAATCTTCTACTTATCTCTAAGCTTCCACATCCTCGCGAATCGCATCTCATGCATACTTTTTTTTTTTTCTACCCGGTCTCGCCCACGATCGGGGGAGACCAATTGTGTTGTTTCTAGATTCATTTCTGTATCAATTTATAAGTAACTGGCTAAACCTCCACTCCGTTACATATACAGACAAATAACTTGGGATTCGAGAAAATTGAAATGAAATAATGCATGAAACTTCGTTACGTCTTTCCGCGACACTTGTTGAACGACGCAAATTAACATTAAAAAAAAAAAAAAAAAAAAAAAAATTACGCGCGACCTACACGATCAAATAACGTTTCTCACACGACCCCCATTTATAACAATAGCCGGACAAACGAATTCATTTACACCGAGTCGAAAGTCGCTCTAAATCGACCACATTCGATCGCGTCATTGTCTTGGATGGAATCCGTTCCTTATTGGCTTAAACAACATGAACGTCACGAGCTCCTTGAACACGTTTATACAAATCTTTTTTTTTTTTTTTTCTTTTACTTATTTTCCTTTTATTAAAGCATCAACGCTCGATAATTATATTGTAAGCTTATTAGACTTCTGACATTTTTTTTTTTCTTTTTGAACACCGAGCTACCGCTACACCTCTCGCTTTCATTCTTTCCCTCTTTCGCGTTCTCTTCCTTGCTCGCACGCATTCACGCACCTCACGCACGAACTCATTTTTTCCTTCTTTCTTCCCCTTTCGCTCGTTCTCCATTGAAAAATATTTCGTGGTGCACGATCGCCCTGTTTTTCATGCATTACTTGATTCCAACGTTTAGTACAATAATACGATCTTAATATCGCGAGTGTCTCCCAACTAGTGTGTCGTTAACATGATTATTAAAACTCGCTAATAAGGTGAACATCCTTACACGTCTGTCTCTCCTACGTCTGTTATTTTTTCGCGTGTCGCGTATAGCACGCACGTGTTTCTCTTTTTTTTTCTTTTTGTGTATAACCGTGTCCGAGTTTTGTGTGCAAGGGGGGCCACCTTCCTATCGTTACTGAATACCGTTTTGTGCGTCTTCTAACGATTAACCATCACAATGACCAACGGTGTCTACAATTAATATCTTTGGTATCATGCCTGAGTCTTTCGTTTTACAAAAAAAAAAAAAAAAAAAAAATGACTAAATTATTTATAAAATCTTGTTCGGGTACGAACCGCGTGTTATCAAACTTAGAAAAAGATTTTCGTTTTTCGCGCGACGCGAAACAAGCAATTAGAAATGCTACTCAGCTCTCGAGGGGATAATTAAATATACCTGCGACGACAAGGAATGTCGGACTGATTATATATGGCAGCTTCGAACTACGTGGAAAATACAACCGCGGCGAGTGATGTTCCCGCTACCGCTATTTGTTTCAAGCACAAAATATTGGCTTTGAAGTCTACACCGCGTGGCAGTTTAGATAGTTTCCACGTTTACTCATGTAATCGTTTGACAGTCAATGGGATACCCGTTGGTATCCTTACATCGTCGATTTCTTCTTACGAATCGCGCTGATTCACGAGGACTATTCGATTATGTTACTAATAGAGTTAACAATTCGCTTCGATAAACTTTCGTTGGTTCTTTAACGAAAGTGGCAATTGTAAAAACGTGATAAGGAATTACTTTTGTGCTTGGAACAGTGATTACTTAGTAAGTAAGAATAAAAAGGTTTGATCGAAATTTTTTGTTTTTCAAAAGAAGATATTTCCCATTTGCGCCGATTGTAAACACTTGTAAGAAAAAAGAAAAAAAAATAAAAATAAATTAATGCACTGAGGCTCGGCCTTAAGGGATTCTTTTCAGTCTTACCGTTTGAGGGATAATTTTTCGGCGAGCTTTAAGGATGTGTTTTAATATAAAATCAATTAATAAAACAATATATTAAAAAAAAAAAATAAAATAAAAGATAAAATAATTTCTATAAAAGTTTACAACCTGTAGTATGTATTCGTGTACTTGTGTGCGTGTCAAAGGGTTTATGTTCGATTGTTCACAAAATTTCACGACCGGTGAAAGACAATGCTTGGAATGTAGCTTTTTCGCGATACAATAAAATTTCGGGTAGACAGAGATGTCAGAAATCAATGATGCGCGTCACTGTGACGCACGACTACTGTAAGTGAATATGGATACAATAAAAAAGTCGTACAAAAATTACTTACAAAGCGCAACGATGAATTCTTGTGAACAAAAGACCATGATATTCCGTCACCACGTGCGTCCGTCTCGTGTCAGATCCGTCGAGAGAGCCCGATGAGTGAAAAAAGCCCTCCCCACGTTTCTTTCGCCCCTTTGACGATCAGAGAGCATCTCATCGTATAGAATATATCACATACATATTTACTTCTCTAAACACACTGAAATAAGAAGCACTTTAAGACAGATGTCTACATACTCCATCGGGCTCAGTTTAGATGGACTGATTCTCGTCTTCGCTTCCAACACTCCTGTCTTTGAAATCCCTAACTGATGTATATGCATTTTTGTATATATGTATTATGTACATATAAGCGCTGTGCCTCTTTCACCTTTTTCCCGCTCTCTTTCTCGCTTCCTTCACTCTATTACGTATATGTGCAGGCGTCGAGAACACGCGTCTTCGAAGCATGCACAGAACTAGAATCGACGTTAGCATACAAAAAACTAGAAAGTAATATCATTTTGAACAACTATTTTAACGTATTCTATGAACAGCAGCAACGTAATCTCAGTGCTAATTGGCTGCTGGCGTAGATACATCAATTAACATATTTTTATAAATTATGCAATATAGCAATCTCCACGATTTTATACGTAATTTAAATTTTTGTACAATATTATAACGAAATATATATTAGGAAATATAATATTCACAATTCCTCAAAATATTAAAATATATTATAAATTACATTAAATTGCAATTTTATTACTTTAGAATCAAATTTCTTTAGTTATTTTACGTTCAAGTAAGCACTTCTTGAATTCAACAATCTTGATGTGACATAAATAAATATTCTAGCCTGTAATATATTATAAATAAAATAAAATAAAATTCTGATAAAATGGCAAAACACCAATCAAAATTATAAATGCAAAGGTACCGAGACGTTATTATGTACAATTAATTAAATGCATTTTATACGAATTATTTGGTCAATCGCGAAAAATCCATTCGGCCAACAATATCGATCGTCATGATCCGTCTTCAATTTCGAGGCACGCAGCAGTGTTACGTGATCTATAATGGCACTATCAATCACTCGTATTAAATATTACAACAGTTAGAAAAATTGCGTGTTCCGAGTTTGCGGATAGTCTTCTTTAATTGACTTTATGGAAAAAGCCTTGTAGTACTATGCTGTGTAGCTTTACCACATACCAACCACGATATTAATTATCAATTAATAAAATAGTGGAGATTACATTTCATTGCGAACTATTACACAACGTTCGCACTATTTTGTCAATCGAGTCTAATCACCAAAGTTCACTCGAGTTTTTATAATTGGAGCATCGATAATCGTAGAATCTCTTTTTTTTCACTCTATTCTACATGCTCTTTTTTTTCTTTTTGCAGTGCTAGATCTAGGATAACCCACAAACCCTATGCTAAATAATTTACGTTTGCCTTAATTATTTTTCAATATGCACGAACAAATAAACTAACGATTATAATAACGTCCATCGAAACACTTCTGGCTGGAATGTTGTTCCTACGAGAATTATGAAAATGCTACGTTATAACATTGCGATGATTCGCGAATAGGCAATTTGCGAAGAAATTTTTCTACGCACAACTACTTGACTCGACGTTTTCCAATGCTCGTAAAGAACAATCACTTTTTTAATTTGAAAATTTCACTGATCAACTTTACAAACAAGTGATAACATTTAGACTCGATCGACGTACAACACTTCGAAATCTTAATTATTCATTACAACTAAAGCGATATCGGTGTCAAAATAAAAGTCACGCGCAAAATAAAAAGATTCAGGATTTAAGGTAAGAAAGAAAAGTATCGCGGCATCCATCGAAGCACTGCGAGATCTCTGGCCTGAACTTTCCTCTCGATTAGTCGCTCTATATATCTTGGAACAATGCGCTAGGACTGTGGAATGCGCTCTTTCTCTCACTCTCTCATCCCCTCGCATCGCCAAGCCGCAAGTAAAGCACGACAGTGATCGCAATAGCGACGGCGATGACGATGATGGTGATGATGACGATGATGGCGACGACGGTGACGACTATGATCGATAAATGAAGCTGCAGGGTGGCGTTGGCGGCGGCGGCGGCTGCTGGCCGCTCATGGCGATCGGTACCAAGGTTGGCGAGGGTGACGAGGAGGGAGGGGACGGGGAACTCGATGACACGCTCGACGATGGCGAGGGCGATTCCAATGCCCTCGGCCCGGCGAGCTCACGGTTTGACTGTCCCCCGGACGTCACAGCGCGACTACTCCTACTGGCCGTTGTCGCGTTGTGGCGATTACGCGCTGGCCGCCCTAGGCTCCGGTGACGGCCACCCCCCTCCTCGCTCGTTTCTCAGAGATAAACCTTCTTGACGCTGCGTGTGGTCGCAAACCCGTCATTGCGGCGATACGCGTCGCCTTGATGAGAGCGAAGGGTACCAAAGTTATCGCCGCGAGGGCCCCCACGAAAATTGTAACCATCCGGGAATTGAAACAGGGTCTCCGTGGGTGTTGGCGGTGGTTTCCGCATGGTACCTTTTGGGGACTGGAGTTTCGGTGGTTGCGGAACTAACACCGGCTCCGCGTAAGTCACCTCTTCCTGCGGCAGTAACTTTGGTTCGGGCGCCAGCCTGCTGAAGGTAGACAAACAGACATTACTAAGAGTGGCAAATGGGAAAAAATTATCTTTTCACTGAACAAGTTCGTATATTGAAGCAAATGTATTACCTGTTGACGTTCTGGCGTTGCTCAAAATATTCGTATTCCGTGTCCGGATATGGTAGATTGTCGTCCTCGTCTTTCCTGCATTTCCTGCCGCACAAATATCCGGCCACAAAGCCGACGAACAAAGCAGCCAGCGCCCCCGCCACCACAGCCATAACCAGGGTCTCTACTGAGTATTGTGGAGGAGGCGTGTCAGCTGCGGATACTTCCGGACCTGCAAATAAAAGATATTAATTACGTTTGCGATAACGCGAAATAAAAATGCAAATTCGTTCGATTGCCGAGTCACGTACCCGAGTTGTCCTGTTCCTCATCTTGCATAATATTAATGATTTCACCCCCGGGACTATCTTTATTTGGTATGGAGTCTTGCGGGAACTTGTTCTGATTGGCAGAAATAGCGCCAACGCTGCCGGCATCCTTGTTGAGACTCTTGCTCGCCGGGCAAGATGCGTGCATTCCGGTCGCGACACTTTGCAAGAACCTGCTGGCGTCGGTCGCC
Organism: Cardiocondyla obscurior; assembly: GCF_019399895.1. Taxonomy (NCBI): domain Eukaryota; kingdom Metazoa; phylum Arthropoda; class Insecta; order Hymenoptera; family Formicidae; genus Cardiocondyla; species Cardiocondyla obscurior. The sequence goes on from NC_091864.1 coordinate 3,343,799, forward strand.
GCTGGGCCCACCAACGCTCTGCATTTGTTTTCTACCTTGTCCCAGGCACAGTACGGGTCTTGAAGAGCTACGCACTCGCTGCATGACAATATTCTGTCGCTGTAGCAGCGATGGAGTCTCAGCGCCTGCACTTGGCTGTCAGCGATGACGACCAGTCGGCCATCCTCGAGGCCGTCGCCTGCCTGCGAGGCACGGACAACTTTAATCCCGCGAACAGGTACCGTCGGCGGGAACGCCTGTATCTCTTCGATCACGACCGGACTGACTTTCTGATGAGAATCAGCAGATTCGGCATTCACCGCCTTGATCACCTTGCCGTTGTCCGTACCGATGAAGAGGACGTCGTAAGTCTTGCCGCCCGGAGTCTTCACTTGAGGATCTACGGCGATCTGGGTGAATCTGTAACTGAACAGAATTGCGTTAGCGACCCGATACTGTACGATCGACGAACAAATATGCGAGGTGACCAATTTACATGTTACGATTCAGTCGCCGTGTTTTGCAGTACGGACGACAAAAAGAGGATCCGCGAGGAGAAAAAAAAAAAAAAAAAAAAAAAAAAAAAAAAAATGAAAAGCGTCTATCAACGTCGAACGTACAATAACGTAAACCGCGTTCGCATCGATGCAAAACACAATGCGCGACGATGCGCGGTGAAAGCCCCGAAAGCGCGAGGTCCGTCCGCGCGCGGCCATGGTTTGCGTTCAATTTGGATTTCGGCTCGCGGCTGAAATCTCTCGGTTCTCGAGCGGTTTTTACTTACTGGAAACTGGTACGTATAACGATCGGCTGGCCGAAAAAGCTCGGCACCGACTCGTCCATCAGCGAGTGCGTGTTGATAAAGTTGAGCGTCAGATCCGGCAGCGTGCGCGAGTCATTGGTGCATTGACCGGGTCGCGGATCCGGCACCTTCGTGTCCTGCACCGGGAGCCAGTTTGAGTTCAGGGCGCTCTGCTCCTTGAAATTACCGGCGAAGGTGTCGGCGATGTCCTGCAGCGAGAACGCGCACACGGCCGAGCCGCTTATGCTGTTGACCGGTGTCGTAAAGGTGCCGTAAATCAGCTGGGCCGACGTACCGCCGTACTGGCCCGATATCAGCTCGGTCGTTGACTCTGTGATAGAAAGATTTCTTAAATTCTTCGAAACATACATTCCCTGAGGATGCACGAACACTGTAACGACTACAATTAATCTCGCATCCATTGCAGACTCTCGTCTGCTTCTAAAAATACTCGTATCAGTTTCATAAAATTAATTAGAAACGAGAAAACATTTTTGTGCAAATTGTTTTTGATATATATGTGTGTGTATATATATACACGGTTATGAAATGCAAACGTTTTTAATGAAATATATATAAAATGCTGAAAAATAAGTTATATCTCTTTATAAAACAAATATGGGAAAAAAAATAATCAAATACGAGTTTAACGTTTTCGTATGGCGATGCATCAAAGAACTCGCGTTGAGGGCACATGAGAGATGTTCGTCTACTTACGTATCTCGTTAAAGTAGAATGGGAAGTCTCCGGTGACAGAGCAATTGAGACGCGACTTCAAGAATGACGTCCACCTGTTACGGAAACGGTGCGGTCCGCCTCGGTCGTATTTACAGACTCGCGCCACGCGAGAGTAGACGGCCTGCGAAACGGCGAAAATTGCGTCTCGTAAATTTCACCGTGGAAGAGTCCCATAAGGCAAGAAAATTTTATTTTCCATCCACCTCCTCCTCCCCTCCTCCGTTTTTCCTTTCCAAAAAATGTGTCACGAAGAGAAAAAGGACGAGCGAACAAACGAGGACAATCTAGTTTCGGCTTTTACGCGCGCTATTAAAGTGACGCGCACGTTTCCGAGCGGCACACAAAGCAGCGCATAAAGATCGCGCGTAACTTTCTGCGCCGGAGCACATTCTGCACGAAATATACCGTCGCCGTGACTCCCAGAAAAAAAAAGAAAAAAAAACGCGATTTGCAAAATACACCCCCGTGAAACGGGCGAGGGTGGAACGAGCGCGGGTGGTATCGGGGAGGAATTTATCGCGACCTGTAATTAAAGTAGAATTCGCGAACGTGTGCTCGAGCACGTAAGCGAATATAAAACGGGGAACGGAACGGAACTTAAGCGCGATTTTGAAGATCGCAGGATGATTTATCGCGGCTCCGTCGAGATTATAAATTTATTCCGGATCGTATAAAATCGCGCCCGAGACGTTTGCACGCGGGAGGAGTCGCAATCTTTATCCACAATGCCACGTCTCAACTTTTTCCCCGTCCGGATTTACTCAACTGCTCGCCGTAAAATTATGCGTCATTATCAGAACGGCAGGGAGACCTCCGCCTTTGACAATAGGTCGGGTCTCCAACTAGAGCTTCGTCCACGGCGAGTGCGACACTCGCGGCTCTTTCGCCTTGCCGCGGACACCAGGGATATCCGCCTAACGAAGGGAAGGAGCAACGAAGCTCCTGAAAGCCCGATTTTCAATGCGAAACGACGAATGGAGGAAATCATAATCGCCTTTACTCGCCCTGAAGAAAAAAAAAAAAAAAAAAGAAAAAAATAATAAAAAATAAAAGAAAGAAAATCTCGGGGGAGGAGTAACCGCGCGGCTGTGACGACTTTTGCGAAAACTTTCGCGCGCGTTATCCGGGTCCGCGTAACTTAATCCCCATCCAACGCGGTTTCTTCCACTCCATTGTTGTTCGCTGACCGTGTGCTAATTCGCCGAGCAAAATGTTGCGATAGCGGGACTTTTATAGTCGCCAGTCTGGCTTTTATCGTGCAAATTTCGATCCACCTCCCTCTCCCCCATAAACGCGCGGCGGAATATTAAATCTTACCCGCGCGAAAAAATAGCGTGGCGGAAGTTGAGGGCGGGGACTGATGCTGTCCGAGCGAGTGGCGGCTACCCTTAATTGAAGGATCGATTTTTATCGCCGCGGCCGACGCGGGTGCGTAACGTAGGGCCGCAAAGGGCTCTGGAGGCGCGGATGTTTGCGGACGATTCCGATAATTACGCGCGCGGGCCCCTCTTTCGATCCCTCGGAATTCACGCGGGTGATATATGGGCGACGATTAATCGCCGGCGATTCCTTACCTTGCCGCAATTGATATATTCTACAGCGGTCTCTCTGAAGAAGAAGTAGACGAAGTCTCCCTGGGACATGGAGCTCACGAAGTTCGGCGCTGCAATTAGAATATGTAGCCATTATTACTAACTGCTATTGCCACCGTGCGATGGTAAATGGCGCCATAAATTCCCGTTATAAATAAATGAACGTAATAACCACCTACTGGAACGCAATCGATGGCGTGCAATAAAGCAGACAACGCTCATACAGTATCCGGAAAAGAAAGAAGGAAGGAGGGGGAAAGTGGGAAAGAAAATCTCAGCGCGATTTATTTAAAAACTTGCGGTTTCTACTCGACGTCGCGGGATGGAACATTAATTCCCGGGCGTACGAGCGGCTCAAAAAGTTGCGGCAACTGCGTAGCTGCATGGGTTATTTGCGCTAACAAACGCCCTCCTTAATTGTCCCATTAATTTCGATAAAAAGTGGTAATTAATTGAGCGCAATTACTGGCGATTAGGGACATACGAGGCCTTCACCGTTGACGAATGACGCGTTAGGCCTGAATTTATCGACCCCTCGCTGTCGACGATTAACCGATTGGTGAAATAAACGCAAGATCCGAGCCGCGAAGAGAGATCGGGTCGCGAGTCGAACGCGTGAGTTTAATAATATATCAGGCCGGTGCAAAATGCACGCGGCGTTCGTGTAACGCATATACCGAGCACCTTCTATCGCCAATAAGCCGGCTACGTGTAAGGAGCCCTTTTATTTTCTCGGTTACTTCAACGCCGTCGCCCGGTAAAACGCCGCCGCGTCGCGGTACCGCCCCGCCGTTCCGGTCGACCGCCCGATAAAGTGAGAAAACTTTATCGATTTATTAACTTGACAGGGTTTTCATAAGCTTCTTAGGATTCATAAAGTAATATTAATCTCGCCATGCCACGTAGGTATATCCGAACGACCCGTCGCTCTCCGCCCCATAAATTCTCCTCGTTTTACCCCCAGCCCCTTGGCGAGAGAGCTCTCCTCCGGCACCCGCATTCTCCTTCTCTCTCCCGCTATCTGTCGTCGCGGGCTCGCTTCCTTCCTTCCTTCCTTCCTTTCCTTCTCCACCTCCGGCGCGACCCACGTCGGGCTTAACTGCACCGACCGCCGAGACAAAGTGCCGCGGAAAATTCGCGGCGAAGACCGAAGCCCCCTTTTTTTTTTTTTTCTCCACGAAAGGGAAACACACTTCCGTCGTTCTCCCGAGTCTCGCCTTCCTCGACTGACTCTACCTCCGCGACCGATTAGAGAAAAATCCTTCTCCCAGACGATGCGGTCCGTCTCCCGCGCCCGGTCGACAATTACCCGGCCAAAGATTTTCGATTCGCGATTTGCCGAGGGTGCGACGCGGCGGAACGGCGGCGGGACGGAATTGAATTTTCGACGGACGGAGAGAAAATCAATATTGTCCAACGGGTGGAGAAACTTGATTAGCGCTCTCGTACACCGTTCAATTAAAATACCCCGGGTGGACCGGAGGCGCCCCGTCGTCTCCGCCTCGGGCGAAGTGACGTATCAATTTTAACGCCGCGACGACGAAGACGGCACTTTGAAGTTTCGCACAATACACCGCGGTATAACGTCGAGAGAAGCAGTTTTTAATTTGTTAAATCTACAAAGAGGGGCGGTGCCTCGCGTATGACATGCGGAGTTGAGCGAACAAAGAGCCCGCCAATAACCGCGAAATCGCCGCGCCGCGTATTTATATATTTAAATAAAAAAAAAAATAAAAAAATAAAAAACAGCGCGATAAAAATCTGTTACGTCTACGGCGTTAATTAAAATCGTGTTTAAATTTCGTTAAATGCGAGAGAGAGAGAGAGAGAGAGAGAAAAAAAAAAGCCCTCGCGCGGTGTATTTTCACATATTTCAGGCGTAGCCAAATAAAAAATATGGAATCGTGTAAAAACTCCGGACACCGAGCGGAATAGAATCCAATTTGACCGGACATGATTTAAACAATAGCGACATATTGTCGGTTAAAAATCACGCAGTTAACCCAGCGATATTCGTGCTACCGCCGCAGACCGTGCTCGCATTACGATGCAACGGGGACGCGTTGCAATCTCCGGGGCAAATTTCGAGCCGATGGGCGCGCGCGCGTTGCTCCCGTCGTTACACGAGCTCGGAAGATCCGCGGAATAATCTTGGAGCAAGTACGACGCCGGAGAGAGCTTAGGGAACCACGTACACGCACGGTTAATCCCGGAATTACACCGTGTGGATTAAGGGTGCCCCCGCGCGAGGGGTGCCGCGGGGGAGTGGGACAACGGGGGCTCCGATCGCGCGACATTTCCGCGAATAATGGTCCCGGGACGCGCGCCCGCCCCGGATTTTCAAAGTCGACCTGGGACGCGCACCGCCACCGACCGGAAACTCGGTGCGCAAATATTGAATCAAACTCGCAGTTGAACTTTAATAGACACGGGAATGTGTATTATGCGGAAGCTGTCGCCGCGCGCAATTTTCAAACATTCAGACACGTGTTTATTCTGCCGGCCGGACCGCGGAGGGATCACGTTTGACGGCTGCGTAACGAGCTCGATAATGGACAATAATTATGTCGCGCCGGAATATTAATAGGATAATTTTAGAAGTTGGCGGGGGCGCAGGCAAAACGACGTGATTAAAGTTGCGCACGAGAACGATAATAGTCCCGGTGGCGACCTGGCGGAACGCGTGAAATATAAGCGGGCCGCGCGGCACCGCTTCCCGGGGAAGTTTCATGCAGTCCCGCGTTTCTGTTCGGCTCCCTTTCCGCCCGCGCGCGGAGTTTCCACCGAGAGGAGCTTATTGATCATTTTTATTTAATATCGGATCATCGCGGTCTACTCACCCGCGTGGTTCTCTCTCTCTCTCTCAACTTTTCTTATTCGATTCTCTGGATAATGCGAATCCCGCTAACTTTCTTTCGTAAACTTTCGCGGATACTTTCGATAAATGTGACTATTGTCTTATTGTTAAGAAACGCCGAGTTCGCAAAGCGCCGGGACTGAGTAGTCGATACAGAAACGCAAACTTTCTGGAGATACAAATAACGGGTCTTTCGCTACAACTCCTCGCAATTAGAAAGTAACGATTGAATTAATCGGATCGCGGGTTATAAGCTATCTATCGCATCCAATTAGCTCGCTCTAATTGATATCCGATCTATCGACTCTTAGAATCGCTATTATATATATTGCAGCGAAACCTCGATATCGCATCGGAGATACTAGGAATAACAAATAATTCAAACAAGCTAATACGAACGTTTTCGGAATATAAAATATTTCGAAAATCTTTATAATCCGCCCACAAATTTACCTGTTTCGTCGAACTACGTCGGAAATTATTAACCGCCTTTTAAAATAACATCCGCATGTTCCAGACGCTCCACGTTAGGGATAATCCCGCAACTTGGCGCGATAATGATAATCTACCGTTTCGCCGCGATGAAAATTAATACTCGGAGTTTCGATCATTAACTACTGACTTCAAACCGCACTTGTCGCCGTGTCGAATTAATGGCAAAAGCGCGCCGCGAGAATGAAAATTGATATCCCGAGTTGCGATCGGAATTAACCGCCGACTTTCAATGTAAATCAGCAGAACGCGATCATTAAGCGTCATCAATCATCCACGGCGAGAATTGACGATTGGATTAGCCTTCTCACTCACCGTTCAGACTCATCGAGTCGTACTGCTCGGTCTGCAGCGGCTCCCTGTAGATTATCGGGTCCATGCCCGCGAAATCGGCGACCGTCCCGGTGTAGAGCTCGCCGTCGACGTAGACGAAGGTGCTGTTGTGCTGAGGATCGTACGGGCACTTCGCCTGGCCGCCCTTCTCCTTCGTCATCGTGTAGTTGCCCGCGTGCACCGTGTAATCGCGGCACATGGGCTTGAAGGCGTTCGTGGCGCACACGAAGAGGTTGCTCGACCCGGTCTTCACCAGGATGCGAATGTAATTCTGGCAGTTCTCCTCGGGCGTGCCTTTGACGACGCACATCTTCACGTCGTTCTCCGTCGAGTACCAGGTCAGCCTCTGTTGCTCCGTCAGGTCTGTCAGGCTGAGATTATGCACGAGATTTCTGAAACGAGATCACACAACACTTCGCTTAGAAATAATTCCTCGGGGCGCGCGCACGACCGCGCCGTTTGCTGTTGCATCTCGGACAGCGGACGCGAACTTTTACAATGGAGGCGCGATACATTCCCCGACTGAAGAAGACGCCCGCAAAAAGAACGCGCTTACGAAAGTCTTCTTTAAACTGACGTGGCCAGTGATATCTTTCGCATTGTTGCAACGAGTACCAAAGAAGCGCAAGGACCTCTCTAATGCACGCCGGATGGAGGAAAGAGTTTTGCCAAGTTTCCAAGTTAGATGCCTAAAGTAGACATCAACGAAGCGAGGCAAGCCAAGGCAGTCTGGTTACAACAGGTTTAGCAGGAAAAGCGGTGCTTGCAAAGTTTCGGCAGTCGATCGTTAACTCTTCTTCATTAAGCACTCCGCCGTATGCTTGGAGCACTTTAAAGGGGAAGAATTCTTCCGCGCTCGCTATCCGACGTCTACGTCGCCGCGCACCGATCGCGAGACAATCGCGGGGACGTATTCCCGGCGTGTTACACCGGCGTAACGTGCAAGAAGGAAATTTTCGAACCCATCGGCGGCGGCGGAACTCAGCAAATCGGCCGAGCAATTAGTGTAATCCGATCGATAACGAACGAGCCTGGATATATATCAGAGTTCATTCACGCACAATGCGTTTAATCCGCGTACGACCTGATTATCGCCGCTTCTGCCGACTGATTTCAACGTTGGAACAGCGCGCATTCAGCGCACGCGAAACGTGAATAGATTTATCTGCGTCCATGTCCGAGAACCAGGAGGAGAAAAGAGGGAAAAAAATATTAAAAAAAATAAATAAAAAAAGAGAAGAAACGCGCATCGATCGACCGAGGGCACAATCAAATTGTTTGAATATGTCCCCTAATGACGAATCCAAAGCCCACATTTATATAGACATGCAATTTATATATCGAGCCATCCGTCTGCAATTATTTTACGTTTACTCGTTATGTCTTAATACGATACTGCGGATCGCTTATCGTTTCTATGTAATATATCGACGATTACGCAGAATATTTTGTATTTAAGATTAACGCGCAAAGTCGTTTAGCAATGCTTTATTTTTGACAAACGACGGAGATGCGAATTTCATTAATACGATGCTCGTTGGTAATCGATTGAATACAGTCGAACAATAATAGTCATGATAATGTGACATCTATTATTGTGCGTTTGACGTGATTAATTATCTCATTACGGCGTATAGTGCTGCATAATAATTTTTGTTTATGTATATTAAACAAAATTGATTGTTTGCTGGCCTTTAACAAACGGGGGACACATAAATTGCATGTAATTGTATTATATTAAAGATATTTTCTCGAGACTCGAAATGTTTGGGCAGGAGTGTCTGCCCGATACTTTCGCGCAATCAATATTGCAGAACGAAATGGCCGATTCAACGTGCAGTACACGTCGTTTAATAATGCGTTTTGAAGGCTGCATGTTACCGCGATGCGATTAGCAAGCGTCATTGTCAAACAGGAAAACCATAATTATTTAACGATATTCCAATGAGTCCACTGTGATGCGCGCATGATTAATTTCTACAATTAAAACGATCGCCCTGTTATCAAAGTCTCGCCCGCATTCCGGAATAACTCGTTCACGGTCAACGGCGTAATTCAATCGAAATTAAAAACTTGCGCTTTCCAGCCGGGGCGCAGATTTCGCGAATATTTCGCGCGCCGCCGTGCGCACGGCCGAATTCCAGAACGCGCTCTCTCGTTAGGGAGAAGTCACCCGGGGCCGGATTGAAAAGGCTGTCTCGCGGAGAAGAGTATTCGGTTTACGCGACGACACAAGTTTACGCGTAACGTATGTTACAGGAGGTATTACACGACCTCCGATTTGTCTCACGATCGGCGTCGATCCCGGGGAGCAAGGCGCTCGTGCAGGCAACGGGGCCATGATACGTGGGGAAGATGGATGGGCGAGAGAGGTAAGCTCCGGGAGACGACGCGGGAGTACCGAGGGGAAGAGGAATAAGAAGTGGAAGAAGAAGGAGAGGCCCTTTAATTAAAGCACTAGCTCCAAATGAATCCTCTATTTACCTTCCGCCGACCAGAAGATAGTTCCCGTCCCTGAGCACCAGCCGAAAGTAGTCTGTGTGCGTCTCGTTTCCCGTAAACCTGAACACATCCTCCGCACCTGGAAAAGAAAAGCAGAGAAAAGGTTTGGGATTAGTTTTTGTTCTACCGCTTGAAAAGTGGAATTACCTTATTCTATCTAATTAGCCGTCGACGGTCATCGACATTGCTCTTTTGTGACAGTCGACGACGATTCGCTCCCTCTCCCCCCCCTCCCTCCCATCCCTCGTCACCCCTGCCGGTACGAAGGACCGGAAACTGGCTTTAATAAGCGTAATAAGCTTCCTTTTGACCGCGGACCCGATGAACAATGCCGATCGATCATTAAAGAGCCAACTGTGAATAGTCTACTTTAACTTCACCAGTTGATTAAAAAAAAAAATAAAATTAAAAAAAATAAAAAAAAAAGATAGAGAGAGAAACGTCTCTATTATCCGTTAATTATTCATTGAATATGGCTCGCAAAGCTGTATCGCGGTCTTTCTCGGTATATTCGCTGAATTCAAGCGTAATGTAGTAACAGCGATCGCGGAAGGATCGTTACGGTAACATATACTGCTATTTTGTCGTTCCTCTGTGTTTTAATCTCTTAAATTTCCCACAGCGTTCTTTCGACCGCATGGTCCTCCGGACAACGAAATAATCACGTTCAACATCTGTGAAGCGAAACGTTAATGAACGCCTCACTGGGTCTTCGAGTGTAATAAGCAGAAATTTCCGGGGCAATCAATGACGATCGCGGTAATCTCGGATTCGGTGCATGCAATTCGGAGCGTATGCATAAATTGCATCGCCACAGCGACAGCGTGTAGCATGCGCCGCATGCGAGGAAGCAATACGGGGCTTATTAAATATTAGATCGCTACACGTGACACCTGAAAAGAAATACGAAACCATATACCATACGTCGATGGAATATTCCGAACATCTTATCCATGTAAAAAATCTTCTTCAACGTTTAACATACGTTCTAATGTACCGGGCGAATTTTTTTTTCCTTTTTTTTTTCTCGTATAAAAAAAAAAAAAAAAAATGCCGACCGATATAAAAATCTCTTTGCGTCTGCTCCGAAATTTTCTAACACCGAATTACATCGCGATCATCGATCTTCGATACTGTATTTGCAGGCAAACGTAGACGGATGATTGTCATTTAATCTATAAGTATCAATTGAAAGCTTTCAACAAGAGCGAGATTCCAATGTCATTGATTGATCGATGCCAATGGCAGATATAATTAAAAGAGTAATTATCAGACGATCCCATATCCTGATGTCACTCAATGTGAAAGATCAGGCTTGTGTATCCGGTGGCTGCGATTTGGGCCAGAGATACAGACGCCCTAAGTGCATCCAATCGTAACCGCGACAAGAAATGAGGACAGCGATTAAACGGTCCACGTAGAATAGTTGCCTTACTTTTTCGAACGGAATAATTTACATTCGCATCATTTATTAATTATAACAAAGTAAATTATTCGCAGCTTTGCCAAAAAAAAAAAAAAAAAATTCAGCTATATCGATGCGGCGAGGCAAAGTTTAACGCGAATCGTACTTATATTTAAATTGTTTGTTGGGCAATTGGTGCAGCATTTCGAACGCACTATAATTTGAAAAGCGCTGCAACACAAACATAAATGTTTATATAATCTAGCTAATTGCGCCATATTTAAATGTAATTAAACGTCCGCATTTGAACCTCACTTATTGGAATGCGTATAATAATTATTCCGCGCTTTGCACATTCAACTGCCACTCAATGTCAACCACTGAACCCACCCTCTACCTGATTTATGTAATTCGAGTCACGGATATATATGCGCGCAGCAAGTAACCACTCGGCTACTGATCATACAGTCACAAATGTTTGTTAAAACATTCGAAGTGCGCCAATCGACCATTTCGAATGTTATTTAACAAATATTTGTAATTGACATTTTTTATCGTTATCTATGACTGTACGCGTCACATGGACCTCGCAATTGCCTACGTATTCCACAGAAAAAAAACATTCGCAGATAACATACTAAACGTAAAGAATTATTTTCCGTATAATCCCTAACCGGGCAGAAACGTTAAAGATCTTTCGAGCGCGGCTATCATCGGACGCATTAATGCCAATCGATATCTCAACGGCCGGGGGGTTGGAGAGGCCGCCCCCGCGTACAGTTGCATGCAATTTCGGTCAGATATAGGCGAGCAACAGAAGCACTGCCAATGAACGGATGCAATGCCGAAGCAGGCTATTATCGAAAGCATCATACATCTTGCCGTAGAAACGAATTAACGTCACGCTGCCGAGCGTTACCGTTCGTGCCGCGGCGAGGTATGAGAGAGAAGTCAAATGGATGAGCATCCAGCTGATACGGAGAGACCGACGGTGACGCGAGCGGGGAGGAGAGCGAGAGGAGAGTGGACGGCGCGATAGATCGACGGATAGCTAGATAGAAGCGTCCACCGCCTATCCTCTTTCTCTGATTGCCTTCGGAATTAAACGGACCGAGTGTGTGCGTCCTGTAACTCCTATCAACTCCGAGGCTCGGTCCGGTTATCGCTTTCCAAAATTAGCCGCTCGATTCCAGTCGCGTGTCGGCGCAAGATAGGAGCCGAAGAAGAGCAGCCGCCCCTCGGCGGCGGGGAACGGATTTTAGAAATTTCTGACTTGCTCATTCGCGAAAGGGCAGCACGGGCAGATAAATAATTAGCGATCCGTAAAAAAAGGATCTTTATTAAGTCAGCAATTAAATGTCAGCTTGGATATTTCCGCGAATATCAATTATATCACGGTCAATTCTTGTTCCTTATCGGAAATATATTTGTTCCGCGAGCTAACGCTGGCCACGTTTTAAATGTATCAATATACATATGAATAATGTGTGTAAAATGTTATGCATTCGAAATACTTTTATATTAATGTTAAAAAAAAAAAGAAAAAAAAATTGTAAATGGCAAGCATATCTCTTGATACATTTTTAGTGATCGCGGTACCCATAGAAACTAGCTCTTTAGAAACGTCGTTCTTCGATACGATCAGTGAAAACCTCCCGATTGAAAGGACACGCAATACGAGCCCCATTACCGTAGGAAATTCGTCCTCGTTCCTCGTCCTTTTCTCCGTCGTTGCTTTTGTTCCGCCGTCCCGCCGGGCGAATGGTGGAACTTCGCATCTGCCAGCCATTTGCGGTTAACGTCAAGTTTCGAGCAACGAGAGACGCTCTGATATTCGTGAAAGCCGATACAAAATACAAGCCGCGGACATGTATCGGCTTTCACGCCGCTGCCAACGAAGCACAAAAACTTGTGCTACGAGATATGTAGAGGGAACACGACGAGAGAAATCATCGCTTCGGGACCGATACCTTGCCCGGCAAATAATTATTCTCATTCGTTTACCGAGCACGAATGATTTCGTTGCGCCAAGAATCTCCCCGCAGCGGCGGCCAGATTTTTCATAAATATATATAACGGCCGATGTCGCCTCATGAATTTAATAACAATCTTCGCGGAACCGATAACTGGGGAGCCAATATTTCATCGAGAAATTCGTGGCCGGGAGATACTATCGAAACCGCGCTCTGAGAGTCCCGCGATTGTTCCTCGAATGCTTAAAAATTGACCGAAGTCGATTTATCCGGTCTACCGTCCGAGCCCTGGCACCGTTTCTACAAATCACATATATAAGTTCCTCGGAGCCAACCGGCAAGTGCTCCGCGATTCGAAAATATTGAACGTGTCCGAAGTTACGACTCGACCGTCAAACTTCGCAGATCGAACTTCGCCGGAGACCGTTTTCGCAGTACGAAGTGTAGGCAGGAACAACGGCGTACCGCGAGAGAGAAAGAGAAAGAAAGAGAAAGAGAGAGAAAGAGAGAGGACCATATTTATCACGTGTTCTAAAAGAGAGAGGTAAAAGGGAGCCCGGGTTGTTTCACGGGGTAAACGATGGCGCGTGAATGTCCGTGACTGGTGGGCGGATTGCTTATCAAGAAAGACGGAACGGCTCGTGAAATGGCAATTAAACGCACGATCGTTCCTGCGTTAAGACCGGGCCACTCCTGCGTGTCGACGTCGATCACGGGACGCTCGCGCATCTTCCGTCAGTTATACCAGCTGACGCGAAACGGTGCACGCGCCGCGCGGTTAAATGATATGGGTGACAGCTCGGCCAGTTTGATGTGTTCAAGATTGGCGGTCGGTGGCTCGGATCGACGTGGCCATCAACGGCGGAAAAGTCGCGGAATATCGATTCTGCCGACCGATTACAAGCCGCCGCGAGCGGATATACATATCGGATGTTACGTACACTCGCCGTCAGGACTGGCGTTCGTGGTGCCGCGACGGCGGCTAGCGTACGTGATCTTGGAGTGCGTCGAATCTCACACGAAGCGCACGTGTAGATATGTCGCGGAGCACCGGTCACAGAGGACTGAGGAGGGAACTACTACTACATCTCCCTTACTCGGCGGCCGAGAAAGGCAGAAGTCATGTACGCCAACCGCCGTCGCCGCTCGTCGCAGCAAATGCCGTATCTGCTTTTCAATATACGATCAACGTCGTGATAAAATTTTTAGCAGTCCCAAGGATATCGAAACTTGGTAAAAATTATCACCGCGAAAATCATACGTAGGCGAAGCCGAGGCTACAGCGATATTGGATGCGACATCAAAATAACCGGGGGACGCGCCGGTGTCATTTCAACTTCAGTTAAGAAACGTAACCGCATTATTGACACGCAGTCAGTACGAGTCGCGTACCGTCACGTGCTGATCCGAGCGCACGTCAACGCACGCACGTGTGCCACACGCGACGACGCGGGAGACCTAATTTCCGGCCTCTCAGCGGCGTGCCAATCGAGATCGCGGCGATCAACTGCGGCGGCCGTCAAACTCTTCTCACCCTCGGAAGTGCGGATTATCTCGCGCGGTACGCCACACAAGTGGACGCAAATCGGGGGGAGGTAAAGGGGGGAATCGGCCGCGCCGTTGAGGGCCCCCGCTTTCGATGTAACGTCTCCGGCTCCGAGAGTCATTAAAGTTTCGCACGTGCCTGGGGTGCCCCCGGTTGGCATCGGGGTGAGCCCCGAGCTCAGCCATTATTTTTTAACGGCTTCGTAGCTGTCGATTCCCGTTCGTAACGCGAACGCGCACACAAACGTTAGCGTACGTGAAAGCACTCGGGGACTTCGAGACACGAGTTCAACTGTGACTAATGAACGACACTGTCAACTCGGCTACCAGCTTACCTGCGGGCGTTTTATTGCAGCTGGACACCGGCAGAGAGAGAGAAAAAAAAAAAAAAAAAGCCCTCAGCTTAAGTCACACTTTCGGACGTAACATTCGCGATTAAACTCCCACCCTTTGCGGCCGAGCACGAATCAACTCCGAGTCGTGAAAATTCGCTCGAATCGGATGAGGTCTTACCTCCGAGGACATTAGGTTTATAACTATTTCAAAGCGCCGTGGAAACGCCGGACGTGATAAATATTGCAGACCTCGTCCCAATTCGCTTGGATCGCCGTAACGATCACTCGCGAGACGTACTCGGTTCGAGAAGCTTGAGAAATTTACAGCTAAATAAGTTTAAAATGTGTTGCACGTTGCGTTGTTAATTGCATTTATTATTGCTATTATTAGTGACAGTAATAATCACGTGAAAATCCCGAGAAATAAAGCAGCAACCGATCTCGATTCGATAAATTTGATCAACTATAATATTGATCAATGTTTTCTATTTAGGAGCAAATTAAAGCAGATGTTTCCCTCGTTTTAATTTAATTCGACGTATAAATAATATATTTACTCTAATGTGTGCGTTATCTAGTTCCGCATATTTCCGCATTTTTAATAATGTGAAGAACGTTCCTTTCTTTATTAAATTAAAAGGGGTTTTTACGTGTGCTCGGCACATCTCGATTTACATCGAAAAACGCGCGCAGTGGGACGTCCGGAGCACAGCGAGCTTTGCGAAAAATAACCTCCCCGGCCTGTGGAACTCTTACTGTTCTCGGACCGCTGCGCGAAATGTCCCTTTACGCGCGGTCTACGTCGTGTTAGCCGAGCCTGCCGGGTGCACTTCAATTTCGTTGGGACAACACCGGGCTCCTTCTTGGGCGAGATAATCCCACGAGAGACCGCGGAAGAGAAAAGCCGGACGGGAAAAACGTAGAGCGCGCGCGGGACAGCGCGCGGCTGGAAAATAAGCGGCTGAAAAATTCAAATCGGCTGAAACTGATTTTTCAAGACAAGACAATCCGGATATAGAGGCGGCAATACAAAGAATGTCACGCGGGCGTGCGGGATGTTGAAAGATTTAAGAACTCAAATCCACAGCTGTAATTACACGTCCAATTTAAATGTCTTTGCGCGCAGAGGCGAGACTCACGAACTTCCTACCGAGTTTAGAGCGTCTCTAAAAAAATTTTTTTTTAATTACAATCGAAGTAAAAGCAACCACGATCGATTCTAAATCGCTCGCTGGCGTAAAATGTTCCGCAAAGAAAAAAAAAAAGAAAAAGAAAATTACGAGGCGCGGCGATACAACCTTGAAAAGCTTTTCCGCGAGAAACTACAGCGGGATTAATGCCGAGCGTCTCGAGAAATAATTATTCGCGGCGCGAGAAAGGACTAACGAAGGAAAAAGTATCTTTACAGTCCCGAATTCTGAGAGCCGCGTAACGAACGATTGGGCGGGAGAGATAATATTCTCTTGTCCGAGAGGAATCCGTGAATAATGACGGATTCGCGACACGTCCGTAGCCGGGGCCGAGGAGTAGAAGTATCTCTCGATTGTACTTCTCGTTAGCGATGTAAACTAGAAGGGGACGGAGGAAAGAATGCGCCGAGCGAACAACGGGACGAAACTGCAACTATTCTCCGACAAGAGTTGAAACGGCAAACCTTAAGAAGTTAAGAAAAAAAATCCTTTCTTTTTATCAATACTAGAACATTACAAAGCGCGCGCCACTTATTTTATTTTAGTTTTTGTTCTCTTTCCTGCGTTGAAAAGGACCGTTTTACGTTTAATCACTTTCAGTATTGAACTACATACGTATGTAGGTATCTTAGATGGGACTTTAAATATATGTATACATTTAGAGATGTATTAGTATATTCATTTCAGATTGATTATTTTACTGATTTAATCGACAGCGGAGCGAAAACGAGACGCGTAAACGCGAATCGAAATCGGCTTACACAACGAAAATATCGAATACCGCGACGGTACGGAAAAAAGATATCCCGTGATATTTTAATGACACGCGAACAATTAATTCAACTGCAGCGCTATTATTTCTCGTCGATTTCATGGAATAACGTAATAATAATAAAACGGTAAAAAAAAAAAAGAGAGAAAAAAAAAAAGAAGAAAGGGGAGTAATCTGTTCCGTTTTAAAAGTATGCACGCGGAGGTTCCGACAGGTAATATAGATATCATATAAAACATGGCGATTTACGCAACAGCAAACGTAGACAGAGGTAGTAATTATATTATTGCTACATTACGTTAACTAACTATTGGATAATTCCGTTGCATTAGCTTTGTTAGCAGGCAGCGTCGTCTCTGTTTATTGGTATAACACGGCGAGCGGAACGGAGGCACGGGCGGTGCACAATCGCTCCCGTTTGCTACGGTTGCGACAAATGTAATTTTCTTGAGCAGCGGCGTGCAAACGCGCTTCGAGAGAATGCGGATTGCATTATGAGCTCTCGAGGAGTTCGTCCGCGCGTTCGCGCTAACAATAATAATTACGTCGCCAATTTACGGAGGCGCATCAGTCTTGATATCCGTTAAACGTCCCTCGCTAGTCGTCCGATAACTGCCGCGCCACCGTTACGCCGGGGATAGCTGCTCGACGGTTCGGCGTAAAATAAATAGACTTTACTCGATCAGAATCTCATCGAGGGTCGGCGAAGCGCGGTAATCGGTACTACATTATTTCGTTTCTGCACTTTAATTCCCTCTCGTCATTCCTGCCTTCCGATACCGAGCTAATTTATCGCGCGAATCCGGTTAATTCAACCTATAAGTCCATTTTGATATCGTCCCTCGCTTGCCTCTCCCTAACCTCCCCCCCTCCCTCCCCTTCACCCCGCTTTGTACTTTTCCTCTCCCCCGCACCCTTATTCTCGTTTCCAGCTCTCGAGGGATAAAATCTATCGGGCGAATTGGCGTTCGTTTAATCTCAATGCAAAGTTTATGCAGAAATGTTATCTCCAATTTGCCGCTATCTACTTTTGCGCTATCGGCTGGGAATAAACGCCTCGGTGGATAGCTGCGAGAGAGATCGAGTAATCGTCGCGAATTATGCGCGACGGTTTAGTTTAATACTATCGGCATCAGGGAAACGGGCGGACGGTGAAAAGGCCCCGGCAGGAGTCATTAGCCGACGATTAACCGTTTAAGACGGAATAAGGCCGCGAGAAACGAATCGCGGCGAATTAACATTTATATCGCTTTAAAACCGAGGGGGCGATTCTTGCCCGACGAACGCGACACCCGCGCAGCGGCCCGAAATCGCCCGTCAATAACGAAAAACAAATATAATATTCAACCGACATCCCGCGACCTGTCGGGGATTATTTGCGCGAAAATAATTCTTCGAGCCAAGCGTGATATATAATTGAATTTATGAATATGAATTATGCGACTACGAACAAAGCTGCGCGCGGTTTTATTTTTCGCATATAACTTCGTTATAACTAGGAATATAGGAAAATATGCCCTCGAGCGCTCTTCGGTTTCATTCCGAGAGAAAGAGAAAGAGCAAGAGAGAGAGAGAGGGAGCGAGAAAGTGTGTGCATGCCCGTGCGCATATATGTTATGTAAAATATGATATATAATTACTATTACTACGTACTACACGGCACATATACAGCGCGATGTAGTTTCCGGATACTAGCGCGGACGTACCATTAATTAGCGAATAAACGGATGTTGCGCATGAACGAACGGGAATATTAAAAAGAAAAATAAGAAGTGACAATGGGGCAGAGAAAGAAAAAAAAAAATATATATATATATATAGAGAAAAAGAGAGGAGAGAAAATGCGCACGCAGGCTTGCTGCAACCGGAAAGAGGTTCGAAAAATAAATGAAACCTCCGGCGCAGCGCGTATCGCTCGCAAACGGAGGCAATATTTCCGCGTTAATGTAACAACTCGCCCGGTAAGCACCGTCGATTCCCGTAATTGACGTAAGCGATTGGCGCTTCGTTTTCGCGAGAGTGTATCGCAATCCCACCCCCCTTCTATTTTTTTTTCGGTTTTTTTTTGTTTCACAATCCATTGCGTTTCCTGCAGCCAGCGATTTAACACCGATCGCGCTGATCTACCCAGCGACGCTTAATTTAACGCGATTGTTGCCGAAGATGAAAGCCATAAATTACGCAGATTAACGGAATTATCATTAATCGATCGGAGCTTCGGAAGAAAGTCCGCGCGGACTGTCGCGAAGATGACCGTCGTTCGCTATCGCTCGAACGGCACTGGGTGGGATGTCCCTCCCTTAAAAATTTTTTTTTTCCTCCAAGAGAGGATTATTTGGCGTTAACTGCGCGAGCGAAACTGAGCGTGAAACTTCGCCGATGATAATTACACCGTATAAACCAATGCTACGGGCATTATCGTTGCACCGAAAGCGCGAACAACAACTGCGCGAGATAATTATGCAAATAACGGCTTCCGCTCGCGTCCGACACGCGGTCGATTCTCCGTTTTCGCGTCAAGCCGCTGCATCGGGGAACGTGCAGCGCGTAAAAGTTAACTGCATTACACGTCCGAGAGGCAATAATACTTTACGAGATGCTCTTTACGACGGCCGAGGCGATAAAAATTTCGTGTCCTTTGGCTGAGCACTTCGGCCGTAGTTGCGCCCTCCGCGAAATTCCCCTCTATAATTTATCGGCGCGGCTCGATAATCCATCCCGCCGACGACAACCCGATCCATCGTCGTCGAGGGAGTCGACTTGTCTCCGGGCCGCGAATCGAAACCGGTACGATACTTGATACGTCAGCCCCGTTGTGCATCGGCGGAGTTAAAAAGGGGTGATACTCGGGAGATTAAAAGGGTTTTAATTTACGGAAAACGAAAATAAGAGAGATGTAATTAGCGATACACGATGCGGTATTGCAAGAGTATACACGGGGGATACGCGGAAAATTGAAAAGCTTATTTAAGAAACATAAACAGAACGTTAAGCGTAAAATTATAAGCGGCTAATTTAAAGAGAGAGAGAGAGAGAGAGAGAGAGAGAAAGAGAGAAAAAAAAATTAGGACAGCTTCAAAAGAATCTTTCCAATTGTTACTCGATTGCTCTTTCATTAAGATCTCGTGCGATATTAATTACCAAAGTATCTATTCGAAACACTTGCGCAACGATTTATTTCAGCAAAGGGAACAATGAAATCCTATCCTAATTGTATTTTAACGAAAATTCTAATTGACGCATTAGGCAATGAGGCGGTAACGCCGATATCGCTCGCGGATATTACTAGCGGCGATTCACCGCTGATATTTTTCTGTATTCCGTGCGCCAAATGAAATATGAAACTCTACGTTTCACGGTGGAGTTCGTATTACACTGGGGAGTCCGACGTTCGCTCTAAAAGGGATCGCCCTTTCATCTCCCACCCGCGCTGAAAATCCCAAAGCAGGAAGGCCGCACGCGCGTCGTTTCAGTTTTAAATTCGTTAATACCGAAATAACAATAGAATATGCAAAACAACACCCAGCGACCGCCACGAAATTCGTACGTATCCGGTTACGCAGCTCCGTGTAAAATACGTAAAAATCAACGTGATTATTACACGGGGTCAAAAAAAAAAAAAAAAATATATATATATATATATACATATATGCCCGCTCGCTCATATTCAGCGCTGCAATTCTCGGAGCAACCGCGGGGAATGAAATATTCTATTATTCGCCGTTACTACAAAACTCGATCCTCCCCCGGTTTTCCAGCACCGGGGTGTTCGTTTTACGCGAAAACAATAATTATGGGACGATAAGTAAATTAAAAAAAAAAATTGCTCATTTAACGTGACTGTAATAATAATATTATGTAATCAGAAATATATAAAGTTATCCGCTATCCGGATAAAATAAAACATGAAAAACAAACACTCTGTGTTGTCAGCGATCGTGCAAATTAGTAAAATCGGGTTGGCTTTCAAAATATCATTTGACGCGACATTTAAAATTGACCCGGGGATTAATTCGAGACGCGCGCTGCGAGGAACTGGGAATATTATAATTGCGTTATATCGTCGGAAGAGAAGAATCGCAACGGCAAGGGAGCTTTGCACTTTCAATGGAGTATTCTGCAAAGTAAAAACGATGCTGGCTGAGAATAACAAGGGGGCATCGTCGAATTTCGTTCCCCACCCGCGTGTCTCATTCGCGCCTGCCTCTGCGTACTCTCAAGGTGCGTTGCTACAAATTGAAGAAAAGCGATATAAGAATGGGGATTCACAATTTGTAAATTGGATACGGAAGAAAGGGCCGCGGAAATCGTCCGGCGCCGTGGAGAAACACGCTTCGAAGAGCGAAGGCGGGGGACCGGGGGGAAGGGGGAGACGCCAGATGCAGCAGCGTAAGAGCTAATGAACTCGAATATTCGGATTACCGGATCGCGGGAGAAATCGAAGAAACGTTAATTACTTCATTAAAGTAATCCAAGCGAAAATTGAGATAAACATGCGCGAGAGCGCGCGGAAACGAAATCTCGCGAGAGAGGAACTTACGTGCCGCGTAAAAGGCGCGGCCGGAGCCGTAGCTCGGCGAAACACGGCATTAATTCCGCCGCCGTAACTTAAACGAATTAAAGTTTAATTCTATTAAAGCAACTAACCGCGCACGACTCGCGGCTGGAATTTTTTATCCGGCGCACGTCCGACGTGCGCATCGGCCGCGTACCAGGGAACGTCAAAGGGAAAAGACGAAGGTCCGACCCCGCCGGACTGTCTCGCCCCGTTACCAGCTGCCGGATCTCATCGCGCTAATTTATAAATTGCACCACGGGGAGGTGCAATCCCTAAATTCTAACTGCGACAAGTATAAACTGCGCGATTCCGCGACGATCACGAAGGGACCCGAGGTCCGCGGCGTTCGAAAATTCCTGAGCTTGTTACTTCCGTTTTCTTAAGTCTCTTTTGTGCCTTTCAACTTTTTCCTTTTTTTTTTTTTTTTTCTCCCAGTTCAAATTGCTTAGCTCCCCTAACTGCGTAACACTTTTTAGTTTAGAAACTCAGTTGTTGGAAAGTAAAATTGCTCGTACAAAAACGATTCGTATATTTCTCTCTAAACTTGCGTAGTTCCCGAAGAGATTATTAGATTCTAGGGAACAAAATAATAGGTTTGCCCCTTTCCCCCTCTCTTCTTTATTCTTTATTACACCGTGGAACCTCCAACGATATCTTTTCGTGATTACAACGTATTCCTATAGTAAATACTTTCATGTTACACAACCGACTTCTCGATCTCGAGATAAGATTTCGTATATTCACGGAATTTTCAAGCTCTTGAAAATTTTTACAGTTCATGGATTTTGGAGATTTCGGAGCGATTCTTAAGCCTCGAGATATATTCGCGGCGAGAAGGCACAAAAAAAAAAAAAAAAACAGAGCTGACGGAAGCTAAAGGCGACAAAACGAGTCCTGCCGATTCGCAGCGTGTTTTCGTGGAATATCCCCTTGAATTAAAATGCTGTCCTGAAGAATACGATCAAAGCGATCGCGTTCGATCTCGATAGCCCCGGGGGCCGAGGATCTCACGCGTCATCTCGAATGCTAGTGCGAGACGGACATCAAAAGCGCTCCCGTTGCGAATTGAGGTAAACGTGTAGATTTGAGGAAAAAAAAAAAAAAAAAAAAAAAGGGTCGGCGGTCCTTTCGAGCGAAGAGAGAACGGAGAAGTAGATGGCCAAGTATACCGTCGTCCCAATTCGTAAATTGGATCGCGGAGAACTTCGGGAAGTGCGACAGAATGTGTCTCGGCTTCCGTACGCCAGGATCACGTACGCCAATAAGGTCGTCCGCAGCCCGGATGGCTTCACAAAGAACGAAGTTAAGAAAACGTAGGTGCGCGTCAAAATACATTGGTTAAACGATTGACCCGAGAGTAAAAGAAATTCGATTTTGTCACAACTGCAGTGGAATATCTTCCAATGTAATATCGCAAAGCGTATTCGTCAACGTTATACGTATACCTCTCCCTTTCACATTTTTCTAAATTTTCTAATTAAAGCGCGACCATAAAAAAAGAAATAAAATAAATAAATAAAAAGATAATCAAAGAAATAATGTTGACTAATTAAAATTCAATAGAAAAATACATTTTTAATTAGAAGCTTCAGTTTCGTTCGATGCGCATTGTCTAAAACCGGCGAATAATTTTTAACATATTTAGCCATTTGTCGATCTTCATTATTAGTAATTCAGTTTCTCTCTATTTTTATCCTGAAATCGAACATTGGTAATAAGATCTTCAATATTTAAAATACTTCAAACGCTTCAAACGTTGAATTAATAAATTTATAACGTACATGTCGAGAATATAAATACAAATAAAAATAAAATTAAAAGCAAGATGCAACACTTTTTATTCGGGTCAAGGCCTCTCGACTTAAATCGCGCTATCACATATAAATATATATAATATTTCAGTAAAATTTTATCTGCCAGGAAGAGAAAGAGGTATACATATTAGTTACGTAGAGAAGTCGCTTTCGTCTAACTTGCAACAATGAGATGGAAATCAGCTCTCGTGCGATTCTAAAATAATCTTTCCAATCAGTTTATAAGAGGAAGCGACGATAAAAAACGTAGCAGCTTACCCAAAGAAAATAACAGCGCGATGTAATAATCATCGCCGCGCGAAATAGGGTGCCGTTGACATCGCACGCGGAGGCAACTAAGAAATAGATAGAATCAATTTTACAACGACTCGATCGATATTGAATAATTCTCGAACAAGCACGAGGTTAAAGTACACATGAAATATTTGCGGCCCGGGCGTCCTAGATAATACCAGGAGGAAGGGGGGGGGGAGTAAATCTACGCTGAAAAACTTGATGTATACGCTGAAATACACCCGCGCCCCGCGAGTTTACACGCCGCACGCGCGCGGAGGGTGGCCGAAGCGGGGCCGAGGGGGTGGAGGTGTGTGGCTTTAATAACGCGGAACGAGAGAATTTTTATATCGGAGTGTAGAACGGCGAGTAGTAGACGCGCACAAAAGAACAAGACAATAGACAAAAAGAACTATGAGACGAGAGAGGGCACGGTGGAAATAATAGGGGGGAACAAGAGCGTGCATCCCGCCGCCGATGCCGCGAGGCGGGAGGGGCGCAAAGAGCCTTGTTACGGAACGGCGGGGGTGGTTGCGACCCTTAGGGTCGGTCCTGAGCACCGTGGCGGCGGTGGCACACGAAGGAAGGAAAAGCAGGCAGGTTCAGAGAGGGTAGGCGAACGGAAGGGCGGCGGGGGAGGAGGGGGAGAGAGGAGGGCAACACCGATCAATAACCCTCCGCAGAGCGGCGCTGTAGTCGTTGCCACCCCCCTCTGGATTGCTCCTATAGCCACACGTACAGCTGCTGCTGCTGGCCTCCACGTATGTACGCGTACATCAACCCGTTCGGGCTTTCCCCCTGGCGTTCGCGCCCTTGATTGGCAGTCATAAGACGATATTACTCCAGAAGGCCGCGCAGACTTGAATAAATAAATCGCCGAGGAGCCTTGTCAAAATTCGATTTAATTGCCCAAACGACGCAATCAATAATCGAGGCGGCCGCGACCGGCATGAGAATGCCAATACGATGACAGCTAATGGAAAGAGACGGACGGACAGAGAGCGTAACTTATTTCTCGGAAATAAAATTGTAAGAATAAATTAGAGTATTAACTGACCGAACAAAGTAAAGGGATAGATATCTTAAAATAACAAGACTATACGTGTCTATTCAGTGTTTCGCACGGGCAGATCTGAATATTCGATCGATTAGCTATATTCCCGTGGTAGTTTGACGCAATGTCTCGGGGTACATTTCGCTGCCGGGCTGCCCGGTAATTCGCTAAAGTAACACGGACAACTGTCGCAAAAATATCGGATGCTGCGCGCACAGAGAGACATCGAAGTCAACCGGTCCTGCCGGAGACGTCCCCGTCGACGATGCAGAAAATTCGTTGACGCAATAATGCGAACCACCGAGCCGTGCATTTTCCGCGCTTAATAACCGACCGCGAGTGACACGCGATCGCGTCCGGCGAGTGATCAAGTCATTTTCGAGGCGAGACCGGTGCTCGCGACGGCGGCACGGCGATCGTCGCGTGAACGTAAATATTACCGCGAGTAGCACGTGCCCACGTAGCGCGATACGCACCCACGACACACGCTATTTCCCTGCGTCACGCGGTGGCGAGAACTTGGAAATTTCGCGAGCCGGGCGTAAAGTTACAGAATGTAATTTGCGAGGGAGGGTAGAAAGGTCCCGCCTGGATTATTGTCGCGTCGGATAATCGCCTAAGATTTTCGCGCGCGGTCGGTTACAAATCGCGGAGCAGCGTCGGATCGCCCGTACGCGGAGATTTCGAGCGTATCTTCTCCGCAGCGGCCGTGTTTCCTTTCCCGAGCAATCAAGCTAACGAACTACGTAAATCACATTGGTATCATCCGACCGCTTTTATATGGCGCCTTAAAGAATTTAAAGCGCACCCGCGGAGAGTCGGTTCGCACATTACGCGTTTGAGAATACTATCACAAAGCCCGGAGATGCCCCGCGACACTAAGAATTATCCGCGATGATAAAAACGAGCTTCAATGAGTCGCAACATAAATAACAATACTTTAATCGAAAAACTAATCGTTCCCTCTATTTGTCTGATTTTATACGCGAGATATTAAATCGTCGCAAAGCTGCGGATGAATCTTCGCGAGGATTAATGTTATTAAAAATATGCTGCGTCTGTTCATCAACGTTTAATAATATGTTTACGAATCAGTTCGATAAAAAATAAACTAAAATAAAATAAAATAAAATAAAATAAAATAAAATAAAATAAAATAAAATAAAATACATTTAACTGTGGACTTTTACATTTAATAAAATTCCATTTTTTAGACGCGCGGTATATTACTATCCGCGAATGAGTTTTGACGATATTCTCGTCTTCCGCAGTCGAGTAATATCGAAACTATTTTGTGTGCGCAGTAACTGTTACGGAAATTTTAACGGGCAGACGACGGGCGGTGTCACGAGCACGCTGAAAGTTGCAGGAGATTTGAAATTGTTCATAAACGATTGCAACGTGTTTCTGGCGCGGAACTAGTATTGCACATCGAGAGACGATCTGGCATACATCCAGAATCTGTCCTTCAGACCCGAAAGATATGGGCCGTCCCTTTTAATTATCCATCGTTACCGTCGGTTTGCGAATTGCTCGGGCTGAATTCCGCTTGCACTTAAAAAAAAAAAAAAAAAAAAAACCTATTTTTTACTTTCGAGAACAACGTTTGATTTATCGAAATCATTCTCCCTCCGACACGTTTTGCAAACTTTTATTACGAAGAAAATAGTTGGGAACCACCTCGTACATCTTCTCGATTGCATCGAACTTACATCCATCCCACCGGATAATTACGATCATCGAGATCATCAATCACCTCCCCTGCATATACTTTTTATTCGAGCAATCCTCCTCCTCCCCCGCCCTCCCTCCCAACGTTCACGAGTAACCTGGAAATTGTGTAGGTCGCTCCAAATTGTTACAAACTGTTTGCATTACAACGATTTACAACGCGGAATCCGGGCGAGAAAGATCGCGGTGCGGCGATGCGGAGAGACGAGGGTCGAGAGGAATTATCCCGTCGCGCCGAGGAAACGTGTAAATGAATATACATTACTTTCGTGACGGCTACTGTCATCGTGTGCGCTGTCGTAATATGAATTCGGCGCGTTTCGCGGCGGGGGCACGGCAGCGAGAGGAAAGGTGGCGAAAGAACGGCCACGGAGAAGGCGAAGGGAAAAGGGGGGGGGGAGCAGAGGGGGTGCTACGGGTGCGCCCGACATTATTTCACTTTACAGTCGACCCAGTCGCTAGCTTCCGCAAGTCTTGAATTAGACTTAATTAAAATACGAGCAGGCGAGGCGTTAACGCCACCGATAAAATCTTCCAACCACTCTTGCCCCCTGCCTCATCGCCGTTTCTCTCTCCCTCTCTCTTTCTCTCTCTCGGCGAAAACCGCTATTTTGCCCGCGAGGAGATACCCACCATCGATCGCCCAGGATCATGTATATAAAAGCGAATCTTTTTCGCGGATTTTAACCGACTTACCGCAAATAAATAGAGCGCCCGTGTCGTGACGTTTCGCGATAAAAATGAAGAGACCCTATTACTGAATTACGACACCAAACTGTGGTCACCGCGTAAAACAGATTATGTTGAGAAGGAAACCTCGAAGGATTTAACTTTTTTTTTATTCGTTCGTGAAAAAGAAAAAAAAAAGCGGAGACGAAGCCGCCGTTGCTATCGCGCGATATAGTCACGAAATATTATTTCTATTATAAATTGATATATTGCTTTAAAAAAAAATATATATATATATAAGAAAAATCTTCCGAGAGTTTACATTAAGTTTTAACGTTTTCGAGCATCAGCGTGTACGTTTGCTTTACTTATAATACGGATGAACGTCATGCTGAAACGTGATACGTTATTTCGAAAACGAGACGTGAATAAAAAAATGTAACATCGAGGGCATTCATTAAGACAGGCGAGCAAATCTTTGATAAACGTATTTCTTTCTTCGTGCAACTCCGTAATGATTATAAGTATTATTAACGCCAAGCTGCTTCAATAGCGGGCATCCCGGCCACCGACCTCTTTTAAGGCTTTAAAATTCTTTAACGAATCGTTGCGACTTCAATGCCAAAGAAACGAAGTGACACTCGGTCGTGCCCGTCACCGTAAAAATCCCAGATTTTCAACGAGCTTCTTCCGCGAAATACTTTCCATTTACGTATTGTGCGAGGTCACAAAATTTAATGTAATTATTACAAGGAATTAATCGACCCAATAACTTTTTTTTTCGAGACTGCGACTTTAATAATTATTAATTATTATTTAAAAAAATAATTACATTACTTTGTCGATACTTTTTATTTTTTTAGAATTTTTTCAGGTATCAATATATACTTTGAAACTAAAATATACATGTGTGACAATTATAATCGAGTTATTGGTCGACGGCGAGTTGCCAATTCACTTACATTCGTATCTCCGGGTTAGGTTAGGGTAGATTATTTTTTATCCGTCTTTCCGTCCGTCCGTCCGTCCGTCCTTCCTTCCTTCCTTCCTTCCTTCTCTGGCGGTACTCTGAATTATCCTGACGTGTTGTTGCACTTCACATTCCTCGTCACTATATTACACTGCTCTCCTTTTTTTTATCATCACAATCACCAATCACTAACATTGTCACTCGAGAGACGAACGATCGAAAGAATGACAACGGAACATCGCGGCGTTTTTTGATGATAAAAATTAAGCGCGACCAAACGTTCATTTGTTGCGTGAACTTGCACTCTCGATATTCGCGGCGATGTTTATTTCCGACGTGTCCTCACTCCACTCGTCTTCGACTTCGACACAAGAAACTACGATGTCAAGCGCGGTCCACGAGTCACTTTCGATTATTCAGTTCATTCCCGTTGGCGGAATAAAGAACGCCGAGAAACTGGCGCCAAGGCGGCGAATGGAACCGCGTCGCGATATGCCGAACGCCACGATTTCAGACGAAATATTCCTCGCGCACTTTATCCTTCCTCAAGTTCCTCCAAAGTCACTAGCCCGAATCGGGACGAGAACCTCGGCCGCGACGAAGAAGACAGACGAGGTGCGGATCTCACCCTCCGACAATGGCGGTCGCCGGAATCCGCTGAACGTCGCTGAAGAAGATGGCGGGTGAAGCAGGTTGATGACGTCGAACGCGCGGCGCAATTCACGTCGGACGCTCCGCGCGCTGGGCCTGCGACGTAACCTTGTCGTTCCGAGGCACTTGTTCGAGGCGCGAAACGAAGCACAGAACGACGAGTGGGATCACTCGAGCGTGCACAAAATGATCGTCCGATCCCACGTCGACGACGTCGACACTTATTTGGATGCGAGAGTATCTTATTCGCGGTCAAAAATACGCGTAGTTGCGGAGCGACTAACAACACGTCCGCGCGCCCGAGCCTTCGCGACTAGACTAAGATGGCCGGTAGAGATTTTGGCCCTTGGAGAGAAAGAGAGAACCGCGGAGTAAGTGAGACAGTCGATACGGCCCGATCGTCGACTGACCGCTGTCCTTCTCGCGCGGAATTCTCGGAAGCGCCGAGCTCGACGCCGAGCTGGTCTGTTTACGTTTTTTTATGTGCTCGTCGAGCTGGTCTGTTTATGTTTTTTATGCGCTGGCCGAGCTCGAGACAACCTACCCTAAATTAAAGATCCTTATGCTCGACGTTCGAGCATATTTTTTTCGCTATTCGGAGCACAATCTTTACTTTCGAGCTCTCAAATCGTAGTCGTAATAAAACTTCTGCTCGAGCAGGCTTCAAAAATAATATAATAATCCGAATAATTTTCTGTTTCCTAAAAATGTATATTTCTTAAAAAAATTACACGCGGTAACATTGATAGTTGACGTTTACTCTCGGTTAGCACAAAGCGAGCCAAGCGAGAAAACCAATTAACGTTGTGGAAAGGCGGTAATAATTAACAGCTAATTTACGCTTGACACGAATTTTTTAAAGATAGAATAGAAATGATCTCTAAGCAAACGTACCGAGTTGCTTTTCATATGCAATTAACCACACGGCCTCGGGATTATTACAAACACATTATGTGTGTGTGAAGATGTCGAGGCCATATTCCCGTAAGACCAAAGGGTAAATTTTGCCTTGTCTGGACTACTAAGTTATCTTCGAATTTCTACAGATCAAACAGTCAGACCCAGTTGTTTAGTAACTATCCCCCGTGTCCATCCGATCTTTGGAAACCCGCGCTCATGTACGAGACGTAGTACGCCCTATAATTTCGCAACGCCCGTTTCTTTAATCCTTTAAGTCGCTCGCTTCAAAAAGCTGTCGCTCGCCGAAACGTTATTTTTCACCAAGCCTTGCGATAACGCCTTTATAAATAATAATCCACGTGTTACAAACTTCTTTTTTTACAAATCAAATTAATGATAA